>NC_057800.1:224932954-224965683 GCF_018294505.1 Triticum aestivum | reverse complement strand
TCTCTCTCTCTCTCTCTCTTTGTGTGTGTGTGGGTGGGGGGGGGGGTCTTTCTAGTTCGCATGCATATATACACCATCTATAGGTCTTTCTCGCACACTATGTATGATACTCTAGCTAGTCCAAGCTAGATATCTTGGGTGCACTCATCGTACGCACACAGATTCCTTGGCTCTTTGCCTGTAACTCTCTCACGCACCACTATGTCGTCTTAGAGCTCTTCCCCCCTCTCTCAAACTCTCCATCCACCTGGGTCACACATACACATGCATATCTCACTCTCACTCGATAGGCCCATCTAAAACTCTACCTCTCCCCCTCGTTCTCTCTCCATCTCACACATGCACACACACACAATCTCATGCCCAGCTAGCCAAGTATGATGGTCTCTCACTCAATTGTAGGCACACGCAGTACCCCTATATGTATATGACTAGCTAATCTTAGTCTCCATCACAAACATGTGCATGGTCTATTTCGATTTCTCTCGGGGCATCTTTCTATCGCGCACGCACTCCCTCGATCTCCCACCCATATAGTCCCCTCACGATCTCGACGGGATCTCTCTATCACAAACACACCCTCTCTCCCTCCTCATGCGTCCATGCCATCCATGCGTCCCTCTCGACCTTTGTTCCTTGTTGGCCACACCTCTATTGGACATGTGCTACAAGGGGTGTCTCTCTCCGTTGCAAACAATCACACACTAGCTATCTTCGTGTATCTCCTCGCCTCACTTTTCCATCTTGGAGATGCATGCGTGATATGTTCGCATAAGAAACGAAAAACACACTCTCTCTCTAATTTATCGTTTGTTGTCACTTTCTCTTTCACACATACTCTTTTTGCACACTTACTCATTCTCCTTCACACGCACTTGATCTGTCTCGACTGAGGCACTCTCCTCGGTCCATAGCATATAGATTTATTGAAAAGTCAAACATCACAAAGTTTGACCATGTATGTGGAGAAAAAGAATTACATCTAGTACGGCAAACATATGCCATTAGATTCACCATGGATGTAGTTTTGTATGATGTATCTTTGGTATTGCAGATATAAATAACATTTGCGTAAACCTGATCAAAGTTTCCAAAGTTTGACTTCTAAAAAATTTACATGCACTACATTATCGAGCGGATGGAATATCTCTTTCCCCCTCTCAGCTATCTGACGCACCACTCAGCCTTATTGGGGCTCCTCAATCTCTCTCAAACTTTATTGGTCAGTTTGGTTCGTGACCTGACCCTCATGCCTTGATGGCCGGTACTGCCTGGTGTGGACGTGAGATGTAAAATATTTCTGACTGGCCAGGCTTGTGTGGTGCTGAAGCGTTTGGTTCATGCTTGGGCCAGGCAAAGCATCAACGTCCCATCAATCAATCCATGCATCAATTATTTAATGCTAATATCCATCCATGTTGCTGTTAGCCTCGTGGCCACACGACTAGGCACGACCAGGCGTTCGAAATCGGTCGCCTGGGCCAGGCTACTTGCAGTGTCTGGAGTTCAGCCATGCTAATTAAAGTGCAAGGGAACCCAGGCCAGGCGGGCTTTCTTTTTCACAGGGTAGCAACCAAACAAGCGTGCATGAAATCCAGCCACAACCCCAGGCCAGGCAAAAGATGCTCAGGACGCAAGCCAAACTGGCCTTATATCTCCCTGGTTCACACATACACATGTCTCGCTCACGCTATACATATAGACCCATCCAACACTCTCCGCCCTTGTTCTCTCTCCATGTGACACGCACCACCCTAAGTACCATAATCCCTCAATCCATCATAGGCGCAAGCACTCCCCCCCTCCTAAGTATGATTATCTCTTACTAGCCAACAGGAACACACGTATTGTCTCCTTCCATCCATACGTCTATCTCGATATCTCCCGGGGCATCTTCTATCGCGCACACACCTTGTCACTCGATCTCCCACCCATGTAGTCCCATCAGGATCTCCAGGGGATCTCTCTATGACAAACATACACTCTCTCCTCCCCATGTCTACATTTTCTTCGTACGTCTCTCTCGACCTCTCTCCCTTGTTTGTCAGACCCCTCTTGGCCACGTGCTAGGGGTCTTGCTCTCTCGGTTCTAAACAACCACACACTATCTCCTCACCTTGCCTCCATTGTCGAAGATGCATGTGTGATATATTTGCATAAGACACACACACTTTTTCTCTACTTTTATCGTGTGTTGTCCATGTCTCTTTCACACACGCACACATACTTTTTTCACTCACTCTCTCTCTCTCTTTCTCTCTCTCTTGTTAGGGACTCTGTCACGTCCATAAGCATATGGATGTTTTGAAAAGTCAAACCTCAGAAACGTTTGACCAGGTATATGTGGAGAAAAACATTTACATCTGGAACGATCATTAGATTCATCACAACATGTACTTACTCCATACTATCATTTATCTTTGGTATTGTAGATATAAGTAATTTCTTTATAAACTTGGTCAAAGTTTCAAAAGTTTGACTTAAAAAAATGTTGGAACTACATTATCGAACGGAGGGAGTAGCTCTTTCTCTCTCTCTGCTATCTCTCACGGGCCTCCCCTCTCACTCGAACTCTCTATACCGACGGATTATACGCTCACTTTGTCAGCGTATAGCTCCATATATTGTTTAGTTGACCGGTCAACCAATCCACATGCTGCCTTATCAGCTCGTGTTCTGTATCTTCGTGTGCTGGCCCATGTGGCAGTGGGTGAAAATAAGTAAACTAGAGGCCCATCTGACACGCGGTGAAGTAAAAAAAGTTGAAACCACTCGGGGTAGCACCTCGCACGCTAGTAAATTGAGGGCGCATTGAGGACAAACTTCTTGCGCGCGAAGGACACACTCGCGCACAATTCACCACTGCGCGATGGCATGCACAGAAGGACGCACTCACACACACCTAGCACACAACACACACCAACACACGTGTAGACATCTAGGAGTAGAAGGCCGTGGAAAAATCTGGCGCGATGGCCGCTGCCGGAGCCGTCCACCCCCAATCTTGGTGTTCCGTGCAATGCACGGGCATCTACACACGGGAAATTATGTCGAACAGGGCTAGTTGTAAGCAGGCTAGCTCTACAGCAATGATGATAGTGACTACAGACGGTGAGGTTGACTATGGTATGCCGAACATGGCGCCTATACTCAGGTGTCATCTCTGGCGCAGGGTCTTGTCACTTCACTATGAGGAGCAGCACGTAATAATTTGACCAACAGGTAGTACAGTGCTAGTACTCCTACTACTACATTGGTAGTACTACTACTAGTACTAGTAGCACCACCATCTGGATTTAGGAGTACTACCACGTCCACTGGCACCGAGGAACGTCTCCAGGTAGTATTGCTTGAGGCCGCCAGGGCGAGGGGCCGCTTGGACGACAACTTCGTCTCCTTGTTCGACGAGGTCCTCGTCAGTTTCCTCGACAAGTTCACCGTCGTCAAGAAGCTTGCGGACGACTTTGACGTAAGCCTCCAGCCGATGCGCCCAGGCTCTGTGATGCCTGCCACCCTCAATGGCCACTATGGTAACAACCTCTTCGACGCGCTGGTGGCCCCGCGACTGCCCGCCATCGCGCTGGAGAATGTCCACCTCGAGGTCGCGCTCGCCGCGCAGCGCCTGGCGCAGCAAGACACCATCGACATAATCACCCACGTCTACGCGCAAATCGTCCACAAGGACTACTACATGCAAGAGGAGGACAATAGGATGCTGGCCTTCTTGGAGCGCAAGGCAACCTTGGACGACACTGTTCAGAAGCACGTTGAGCTGGCTGCCAACGCCACTGCTCCTCACACATCGGTTGGTGACCCGGCGCACTAGGGCGTGAGGATGTCGTTGAACGTTGATGGATCCGTATGTATTTTTATCTTTCCGTCAAATCAATGTAGTAGTATATGATACTACATTAATTATCCTACCTTTCGCATCAACTTCATAATTTTCGTACGTACTCCATGCATGAACGGCGCCAGAACCAAACTTCTCATTACTCTAGGCAAAACCATTATTTTCTATCTATTGGTCGCGCCATGGAGCAGAACCAAATTTTACAAGTTACGAGTTCAAAAGGAAAAGCCCGCCATGTTCGCGTTGCACTGCCACATGGTTGGTCCGGCACGCCGCTCAAGCAGGAATGCGTGCGGTGTTGCATTTTCACTTACAAGTGGGACCGCAGTTGAGAAAACCGACTATCGACAAACCGCCACCCCGCCCACCGTGCGATGGCTAAGAAAACAAGAGGGAGAAGAGATGGCTGTAGCACGGACTCCAAGAAAATTAGTGTCGGATGGGACTCGTGTGGGTGGCGTGTGCCGTACTGCTAGACGTGAATGCTACTGAGTTATGGCCCATGCCACCCCACTATATCGAGCCTATATCGAGGTATGTAGAACAAATTTCTTGCAGTCCGTGCTCAGCCCTCCTCTATCTCTCTTCTCAGCCAGCCAGCGGACGCGCAGAGCCCATCGTTTGTTTGCTCACATGCGGCCCCACATGTCAATGAAAATGCAAGAGGACCCACTAAACCTACACATCTTTCACCCCGACGTGCTGGTGATGAAAAACAAATCCAATAAAGATCTTCGGTGGCCACTTTTCGAGTTACTCAAGAGTAGTAAGATTCTATTTACAGTTTAACCCAAGATGCACATCTCGTGGCTTCAACTACCACTCTATTTTCTTTCATGACACGACCTGGATGCTGGATGTCCCACGTGTCGGCAAAAGGAGGAAGAACCCGACCAAATCTTCGGTTCTGCTCTCGGATTAGACTAGTTGTGCTAACTTAAAATTTTTATTGTGTACTCCCTCCGTTCCAAAATACTTGACTTCCATTTGTCCAAAAATGGATGTACCTATATACTAATACATGTCTAGATACATATATATTTTGACAAATAGAAGGCATGTATTGTGCAACGGAGGGAGTAGAATGGATGCAAGTTTTTGTATTGGGAAGAAGAGTACATCCATATATTGATAGAGCGCAATTTAGTAGATGTTCTATCACTTTTAGCTAGCACAGACGCAAGATAGAGCCTCCACAGATCAATAATGAATGCATCGAGAAGGCACTAATCCAACTTACAGGAGTAGTAAAATGTATTCTTGTGGTTCTTGTTTTCTTTGGTCTTGCTTTTCTAGTCAAAATTATCGTTGGAGTCCATGCAAAACGGAGGTGTGTTTGGGGTCATGCGTTGGAGTTGGCCTTACAAGTGGGACCGCAGTTAAGGAAACCGACTATCGGCAAACCCCCACCTCGCCCGCCGCGCGATGGCTGAAGTTAGAGAAACAACGAGGTTGAAGAGATTGCTCTAGCATGGACTCCAAGAAATAATATGGTGTCAGATGGATGTCGTGGTGGTGGCGTGTGCCGTACTCCTGGACGTGAATGCTTGTTCTGGCCCATGCCACCCTACTACTCCCTACTACTTACTGCTACTATATAGTACTAGTATCGAGGATTCGAGGTGCTGGTTACGTACAGCGAACACATTAACATATGGCTACAGTAAAAATACCCGCCCAACGCGCGAAGCATCTGAAGCTAGTACAAATAGTTTACTACTATTGTTGATTGGCCTCATCCAATAACCTGTTGCAATGCACGTACAATTATGTATTCGGAAAATATATTTTTGCCTCGTCGCACCACTCACTCAGAGAAGCGACTTGAAAGCCATTCATAAATTTAGTAAGTTAATCACACGCATATCATTTTATTAATACAATAGGTCATCAACCCACATCGACAACGAGGATACATTATAAATACTAAAGTTTTCACCACACAACAAATAACAAGCAATGAAATGAACTTCAACTCAACCATTCCTCGGCGTTGGAAACACTTGCTTTGAACCACAAGTGATTCTCTGGGATGGGCCATCGATTGTTGATCTGGAAACCAACGCAGTTCTGGTCATCCAGGCTGAAGCGGCCTACTATATCCCTACCATGGTAGGGAACCACACAAATGTCCGAGGTATAGACACAGTTGCTTCTCATAAATGTGTCAACAGCAGTTGGATCGCCTTTCACCATCATCGGATAGTTTTGTCCAAGGGAGAGTGAGTTTTCTCCAAGACTATCAATTCTGTACCAGGGAGAAGGAGTTGTCGCTAGCACACTAGTATACATCCCGAATACCATGCAACGGGTGTTGGAATAGGTCCGGAGAGTGCGACCATGGGAGACACCTGCTTCCTTAGCAGTAACATCATCAGTGGGCTGTATACACACAAGAAGAGGTGATCCATCAGAATTAGTTGCCAAGCGCCACAGAGTATATGGGCGCTGCTCGTCCTCATGCTCGTGATCATCACCATTGTCATCTCCCCGTTGGTTATAAAAATTTTCAAGTATAGGTGGTGGGATGTTCACAAGACCTTGGAAACACAAGAAGAAGGTTAATTAGTAAAGGGAAACTTGCTAACCCGCATGCATGTGGATGAAACAATTATAATTACGGTGGAAGACAAACGTACCGAAACTATGAGGATGCCATGCAAAAACAGTGCCACGAGTGGTGGCAGCAAACACAAGGCGCTCGTATTGAATTGCATCACAGTACTCATCCGTGTACAGAAACTGATTTTTGAGCAATATCCATCGAGTGAAACCATCAAGGACGGCAACAAGCTTGTCGAAGATAGCAACAACATCATAGTTGTTGTAATTCCAAGAGCGGTTTGGAACTCGACAAATTGCTATCTTTCGTAGAATACAGTCACCATGATCGTATTTGAACATGCGTACATTACCGGTGTGCTCAACCTCTGGGCAGTGTGCTGAGATTTTTGGAAGTGGAACCCGGTGACGAGTGTACACATTCACAAGTTCCCACTCGCAGTTGGACCCAATGTAAACAACCCAATCTCCATTTGCGCCCTCCCAAGACTTGCCCTCAAGCGATGGCATCTTAACATCATACGTATCATTATCAAGCGGCATCAACTTGCACAGGGCGAGGCCTCCGTCGTGCCGGCATCAGTCATCATCAGGGTCACGACGAAGAAGATAGGGGAGATCAAACCGCTCCTTGACTCTTGGGTTCTTTGTAATGATGTTATTAGTTGAGTCGAGAATGGGCTTGAACGAACCTGCCATGCTAGCCGAGGTGATGACGTCGCACCGATCAATGAGTTCCTCCACCACGTCATCTTTCAGATTGGGGCAAGAATAACGGGTCGTTTCCGGCCTGTTCCCTCCATGGAGAAGACGATCAAACAATGGCAGAAGAAAGGGTGAAGGGCTGAAGGAAAATGGAGGAGGGAGAGGAAGAGCATGCGACAGCAGTTCCAAATCAAAGAGGGAAAGGCGAAGAGTCGATGGACGGTTGCGAGTTTGCCACGGTTCACGAAGAGGCGCCCCGGCCTACACGTCCATTCGGAAATACTCCTACTACTCGCTGTCGTCTCACTGATATGTTGGAACGGGACCACATGTCAACGAAACATGGTGTGTAATTTATCATGCAAAATGCAATCTGGCCGCATTGGCCCGAGGTGCCGCATTAGTTATCGACCTTTATTTTTTTAATGGCATGCCGATCAGTTTTGAAGCACGACTAACTGGTACTGTACGTAGAGAAAATATAAACTACTCTACCACTACTCCACCTCCACTACTAGTAGTATAAAAAAGATATATAGGCTGGAGCTTGAGCGCATTCTTGCTAAGGGCTGCCCACTTGCTTCTCACACTACCACCCTCTCTCCAGATCTAAAAAAGACGGCCCCTCTCTCCCTCCTCACCGGTGGTCACAGATCCGCCGAGGAAGAAAAGGACGTGCAACGTTGACGCACTCATCGTCGGCGAGCGAGGTCACGTACTGACGATAAGGCCGTCCTCTCAGACCTAGCGCCCGCGCAGGATGGCCTCCATCCCCAAGCTTGCTGCCGTAGTGTGTGCGGAGGACGACGACCACGAGCGAAGCCACTTCCCGCCGAACCTCCGGTATGCTACCTCTTTTCGAACCATAACCTTGTTCTATTGCCCCATCTGCCACGTCGTTGCATGTGGATCTTTTTCCACTCCACCATATTCCCAATTTGCTATCCTCTGCTCTGCTGGCCACGCAGACGAAAACCATAATTTGCACTATTAAAGGAAACCATACTTCATGCAGACTAATCCATGTCTAGGTTGAATAAGGAAAGGAAGGGAGACTATACTGTCCAAGAGAGTAGGCATCGAACCCGCATCTAGGTTGAAAAGGGGAAAATCAGTAGCTAAGGAACGAGTCTCGTGTCTCTTGGTTGAAGAAGGGTAGAACGGCATGACAACGCAATAGAGAATGACCAGGTCGATCGGTTTGTTGTCCTCGCATAGGAAAAAGGTGGCTAAAGAGAGCAAAAATGGGATGTAATCCACATATGCTGCCTGGATATTTGTTGCTCTGGGAAACCATACCTCCCTCACCACTCTGCATCCGTGGAGGTACATCGTACTGGTGCGCCCACTGTCCGAATGGGCCTCCCATGCTCTTATTGCCACTTTTTTTGCTGTTAGTATAACGCCAGCAGTCAAGTCAAGCAATGCTACTGCTAAAGTGATGCCACATTTAACTAATGCCGCTCTCAGTCTAATGCCACCGATAAATTTAAGCAATGCCATTTAATGTCACTGGATTATGTCAGGGTTAGCTGTTGATTGTGGATGTATTAAAGATTTTTCAGCTAAGGCATTCTAATGCTGTTGCACAGCCAGTATACCGACGATGAAACTTGTTACTACCTTCAGATTTTTGCACTGTTAATGCTTATAGATTACATACCTCACTTTCATGAGATAAGTTAATTTTTTTGTACAATGTCACCAAAATGCCAAGGCGCTGATGTCATTTTATTTTGGTTAAACTGCACAGACAATTATGAAGCAAGAGGAAAGGTCAAGAGTGGGCACCTCCTCCTCCGGCTGTTCTCTTGATTCGTTCGATCAAGTTTTTATGTTTGATCGATTATCAAGATTGGGATAGCAATTTTTAAGGTCCCCCCCGAGTTCGAAATGATATTTACATTGGAGGTACATGGTTTGCAATTTTTTTATACTATCATTAGTTAATAATGCTAGTTACCTTCAGACTTTTGTATTTGGTTTAATGCTCATGCAGAGCTAGTATACCAATGCTGAAACTTGTTACCTTTACATTTTGTATTGTTAATTCTTATAGAAACCTTCCAGTGCTAGAGTTTATTGAGATCTGTTCAGTAAAACCATTGTACTGTACCCTGTAATAAACAACTACTCTACTGTTGCACTAGCCACTGGATTAGTGTATATTTGTAGTATTCGAATGGTGTTGCATTAGCGTATGGACATAAATAAAGTGTGGCAAGCTTTCCCAGATATGTGCTCAAGAAAACCACTACCTGTTTTTCTAAATACTAGACGTTTGGGTACTTTAAATTGAACCGCGAAAACATCTTATATTAAGGAACAAAGGGTGTAGAGTTCACTCAAATTATCCCGGTAAAGCTAGTCACACCTTTGTTAAAATTAATGTTCATTATGTTATCGGAGGATGTCTGTATGTTTGTCTCTAATGCCTGTCGACTACATACCTGACATCATGATGTAATGTTAAGTCATTTCCTTTTGTACAGTGTCACTGAATTGTCAAGGCGGTGATGGCATTTTATTTTAGTAGAACTGCACACAATTTGCTTAAAAGAAGAGGAAAGGTCAGGAATGGCTTAGTTTTTCAGTAAAAAACTATGTATGCCTTCCTGACATCAGCCGCTGTTGCTTTATTTATTCCTTCAAACAGGTGGTTAGAAACAGTCTTGCTACTTTTTCCCATTATGAAATTGGAATGCTTATATTTGTGAGTCTATGTTTCAACTATTGCCACTTTTAGAGTAATCACACTTTCAATATATATGCAAACAGGGACGCTTGATTTTAGTGGAACTGCACAAAAAGTCCAACTGGTTCAACATTAGGAGCATGTTTTTTTCCAAACCTTTATATCCAATTGGTGGCACTATGAGCTGTTCATTTCGAAGGTACATGGTTTGCTACTATCTTGCTACTCTTTTTGTACTATCATTAGATAGTAATACTAGTGGTTTGCATGTGAATTTATTGGCAGGGTGGACCTACATTGGAGGTGCAGGACATGATTCAATGATTGGATGCTCAATTTCGGTCGTATTGATTTCACCTCCTCCATCACTGCGAACATGGATATCCTTGGTCTGATGAAGAATAGGTGCTATATTTCTGCTCTGAACCAGCAAATCAATTCAGTATGAAATTGTCCAGGGCAAAACATAACTGTATCAGAATGTCCAATGCAGAACATGACAGATGCTAAGCGGAAGAGACATGTTTAAACCGAAAATACAAGGTGCGGTATATGTTTACTAGCTGCTTGATATTTGTGCAGACAGAGATGTCTGCCCGTTGCTATTTGGCAAACAAACAAAGTGTCCACAATTTTGGTTGAACTGCACAAGAGAATAGTATAGTCACTGCATGCAGTGCCATTTGAAAATAGACACAGAAAGATTGGATAGTCACTTCATGGACTGCAGAAAAGTAGTACTGTACAATTTATTGGCCAACACCAGGTGCTTCATTGCTTTGGTCTGATTATACAATGGGCATCATTTTGCCTAAGTTAAAGTTTGTATTCCGAAAATAGTCTCGCGGTGTGATCGAGAGAAGAGCAAATCATATTGCAGTGGATGTTCCTCCATCATGTGTGGTTCATTCTCATGGTTCCAGCTGTTGGTGAAACCAATTATGTTTGCAAGAGGAATTGTAGACTTCACAAACAAATTTGTCTTTCAGTCTGTACTGAATGTTGGCCAAGAGAAGCATCCATGTTAGTAGGAAGAACAGATGTTGTTTCTAGATCTCTGCTTTTGGAGCTACATATTTGTATATGATCTATTATTGTATATCTTAATATTTTTGTTGTTGATTTGTTATTGTATATCTTAATATTTGTATATAAACTTGGTCAAATTTTGTAAAGCTTGACTTCGACCAAAGCTAATATGCGAACTAAATAAAAACGGAGGGAGTACCTCCTTTCCGGTTTGCAGGGCTTAATTAAAACCTCTCACCAACCAAGGTACTCCCTCCATCCGGGATTTATTAGTCCCGTGAGCAAAGCAGCAAGACCAAGGCATGACAATAATTAACGGCATGCAGAAGTTTAAGCCTAATTAATTCCAGTGATTTAAGTGCCTGCATGTGTGCCCTCGGCTGCGACTCATTGCATGCTGCTTCACGTACTGCCTGCGAGTGATTTTGAGTGCCTGCATGCAGCCGACGGTAATTAAGGCAGCTAACTGATGCGAAAAAAGATACGCTTTAAATCCGTGGAATCATTATTGACAAGGAGGGAGATGATTGGAGTGCACTCGTTTGACCGCCATGCCGGCGTGCGACCCAGACGGGACAGGACGACACAGTCATAATTTCAGTTTCTCTAGTTTTCCACGGCAAGCTGGCGCGCTAAGCCATTATGCATTGAATTCCGATGACCATCGCGCTACCTTCCGCCTATAAGTACTGTTTCCCGGCCTTCTCAGGTGCCACCGTGACCCAACTCGCCATATCCTCATAAGCCCCCACCGGCCCGACGTCGCTCGCCACGTCCGCCATGCCCCCGCCCGTCCGCAGTAGGCGACGCCGGAGGCGGTCACCGCCGGAACTAGTGTTCGGGTTTTCACCGGAAGGCAGACGGAGGGAGGAGACATTCTATCTGTCTTCAGATGGCAATGTGGAGATCGAGGAGTTGTTGGGGCGCGACCACATGGCGGAGGAGCAGGAGTTGTTGGAGCACGACCGCCTGGTGGAGGAGCAGCGTATCACCGATTTGCGCCGCCAGCGGGGCATGGAGCAGCATTGCACCGACGCTCTAAGTCGCGAGCAGAGCGCCCGCAATTGGGCTGACTATGTGGAGGCCTGCGCCCGGCAAATAGCCCTGGAGGCTGTCGGGCACGCACGCATTCGCGACGCCGATTTTTACTACCAGCTCGTCAAGTGGGTTTCCCGCTTGCAAGCCGAAGCTTCGGTGGACCACGCCGGCATGGAAAGGGCCAACGCGCACGAGCAACGTGCCCTATCGCACCTCTGGCAAGTGCGAGGCGAGGCAGAGGATGCTTGTGCCGGCGTTTAGCATGGACAGCAGATGGCGGCCGGCATCGTCTAGTTAGCTAAGAGTAAGTTTGTACTTGTACGCTACTAGAGTGTTAGTGGGAATAGATAGTTAACTTGGCTATGATGGTTGTCAACGTGGAAGTTCAGTACTCTATATGTGGATCAGACCTGTTACTTTGGTCTGAATGTTGAACTTTCCGTTTGAACGTATGGAATGGGCTGTTATTTTTTTAAATGGGTTGTATTTGTCCTCCACGGTTTAGAGGCTGACTTGTGGGCCTAGCAAGTTGATGCGTACACAATCAGGAGATGATTGTACGTGGAGAAGATGACAACAGGGACCCGCCAAGGTCATGGCAGTATGCAAGCAAGTGCCTCCTTATTTCAAGCCAATAAAAAAAATGGCTCCTCCTTGTGGATTTCTGACATCTGGGTCCCATGCCATTGTCAACGTAGTCAATAAACGAGAGAATTGCACAACGAGCGGCTGACACCAGGGATCCAGCAGCTCGCCCAGTTATTTTTGTTTTGGGTTAATTTGATAAATGCCACTCCAAATCTGGTGTATCCGAGAAATGTCACTGCAATTTCAAAACTTTGAAAAATGCCATTTCATGCCATTTCTAGTGGCATTTTTCAAAGTTTGCAAACTGCAGTGGCGTTTTTCAAAGTTTGCAAAAATTGCAGTGGCATTTTTCAAAGTTTGGAAATTGCAGTGGCATTTTTATGAATCGCCATAATTGGAGTGGCATTTATCTAATTTGTTTTTGAGACAGAAGCAGGGTGTCAACTGGGCTGTGCGGGACACTCTGGCATGTCTAAACAGCCTTTTCTTTTATGTTTACCACAGACCAGCCCAGTAGTTTTTTTCTTTCTGAAAATGGCTAGCCCAATTATTTTGTGATTTGTCAAGTAAGTTGCTTTATCAGGCCTGTTGGGCTGCAAATCTTTCAAGACGAGGAGAGCTTCATTCGGCTGGCCGAGAAAATGGCCTATCAGTAATGAGAAATGGGATGTACATTTTTAAAACACATCAAACCGGCAATTATTTTCAAATATTTTTTTTCATTTCGAGATTTTAAATTACATTGATTTTTATGCATGGACAATTTATTGGATTTTATATTGATATACATTTATTTTTAAAATTAGTCTGAATGTGACTCGAAATTTCAGGATTAAAAATAGTTCAGACCGCACCGACATATGCAAAATTTCGTATAATTTTTTAACCGTGGCCACAATATGGGCTCTAATGCTAACATAAAGAATATGGGCTCCAAAAAAACCCATAAGAATTAGCAAATGGGCTGTAAATTATTTGAAATAATGGCAGATGGGCTGTATGCTGTTTCCACAGATTTGAGGCTTTCCATAGATGGCCTGTATACTGTTGGATGTCCATCCAACGGCCATCGTGCTTCTTCAATCTCTGTTCTTCCTGCTCCAGCCGCTCAAACAAGCGCTGGCGGGACTGCCTGCTCCCTCCTCCTCGCGGCCGGCTGTGCTGCCGCGCAGGCCTCACCGCCCCACGTACTCCCATCGCTGGCCTAGCCATCCCTCTACTCACCCACACCTGCTGTTATTCTCCGGCGACGGCAGACGAAGCAGTAAACCCTCGTACAATCGTACTCCCCTTTGTGTGGGAAACAAAAACAACGGTCGAGTCTTCCCTGCCTCCATGTCATTCCTTTCCTAGGCCTCGCCGTCGTCCACCGCCCTGGTGCTCTCGGCGTGGCGTGGTCAGCGTGGTCAACGATCGACATGCATCTGAAGTGGACTGTACGTGGAGAGGCTGACAGCTGGGTCCACGGCCGCACGCAAGGAAATGCCTCCTTATTATGCGCAAAATAATGATTTCCTCCACCTGACATCTGGGACCCACCGAAACGGCCTCTGTATTTCGTGAAAAAAACGTTACCGCCGCTGACAGCTCAGACCCACCAGCTATATCTTCGCACGCAAGGAAGTGCCTCCTTATTACACACAAAAAATGAATACCCCCCTGCTAGCTGGGACCCAGTATAGTGGGCCTACTAAGTTGACGGGGACGAAGGGCTTTGTCAACTTGGTCAATATGCACGATTCTAGCTCGACTGACCGTACAATGTCCATCCAACGGCCGTAGTGCTTCTTCAACCTCTGGTCTTCTTGCATCAGCCGCCCAAAGCAGCGCCGGTCGTGTCGCCTGCTCCTGCCTCCCGTGCCCGGCTGTGCTGCCATGGAGGCCTCACCGCCCCCAAACTACTCCCACCGCTGGCCAGGCCATCCCTCCACTCCACTCACCCACACCCCCTGTTATTCTGCGGCGACGACAGCGCAGCCAAACCAGTGAACCCTCATACTCCTCTCCGCGTGGGCATCCACTACCGCGTCTTCCCCAGCTCCGCGTCGTCCCCTTCCTAGGCCTCGCCGTCGTCCACCACCGTGGTGCTGTCGGCGTGGCGTGGTCAATGTGGTCAACGACCGAATTCCATCGGAAGAATACTGTACGTGGAGAGGATGACAGTTGGGTCCATGGCAGCCGCAAGGAAGTGCCTCCTTATTACGCCGAAAATAATTATTCCTCCACCTGACAGCAGGGACCCACCAGACGCCCACCAGTATATCGCGAAAAAAAACGTTTTCCCCTGACTGCTGGGACCCACCCGACGGGCCATCGTATTTCGCGAAAAAACATTCCCCCCTTCTGTCAGCTCGGACCCACCGTAAGTGCCTCCTTATTACGCACAAAAATTGAATACCCCCTGCTAGCTGGGACCCACCTTGGTGGGAGGCTGACTTGTGGGCCTACTAAGTTGACGGGGATGGAGGGCTTTGTCAACTTAGTCAATATGCACGATTCTAGCTCCAGTGACCGTACGATGTCCATCCAACGGCCGTAGTGCTTCTTCAACGTCTGGTCTTCTTGCTCCAGCCACCCAAACCAGCGCCGGTCGTGCCTCGTGCTCCTACCTCCCGTGGCCGGCTGCGATGCGGTGGAGGCCTCACCGCCCCCTACTACTCCCACCGCTGGCCAGGCCATCCCTCTACTCACCCACACCCCTGTTATTCTGCGGCGACGGCAGCCTCACACCATAGTGAACCAGTGAACCCTCGTACTCCTCTACGCGTGGGCATCCACTGCTGCGTCTTCCCCAGCTCCGCGTTTCCCCCTTCCTAGGCCTCGCCGTCGTCCACCACCCTGGTGCTCTCGGCGCGGCGTGGTCAACGTGGTCAAGGAACGACTTCCATTGGACGTGGACTGTACATGGAGAGGCTGACAGCTGGGCCCACGACCGCAGCAAGGAAGTGCCTCCTTATTACGTGCAAAATAATTATTCCTCCACCTGACAGCGGGGACCCACCGGATGGGCCACCGTATTTCTCCCCCCTGACTGTTGGGACCCACCAGCTACATCTTCGCACGCAAGGAAGTGCCTGACAGTCGGGACCCACCTGGTCGAAGCGTACGTAGCATTGTCATTCTGGTCGCGAACGTGTACGTACATATATACTGGTGGATGTAGAGGCGCGCACGTGTCATAATAGAGGCGGCCAGGGTGCAAGAAAGAAAATACGACCATGTATGTGCACATATGAGCGGGGTCTCGAACGCCTACTCGCGCATACGTACGGCGAGGGCTCGTGTACATGGCTGGGTCGGAACGGAGAAACAGCGTCGTCGTCATGTTCATGGGGAGGCAACGGAATGCGTCGTGTTCATGGGGAGGCATTGTAATGCGTCGTGTTCATCGGGAGGGCTTGGACAGAACATGCGATGGAAACGAGGCCTGGCGTACCGCAGAACGGAGGAAACGGCCTTGTGTTCGACCGGCCACGTTCAAAATGGGATCCTGTTCATTGGGAGGGGTCTGGCGTACCGCAAAACAGAGGAAACGGACCTCCTACGGTCGAAACGGGGGTCCTGTTGATCGGGAGGGGTGTGGCGTACCGCAAAACAGACGAAACAGACTTGTGTTGGAGCGCTACGGTCGAAACGGGGATCCTGTTCGTTGGGAGGGGTGTGGCGTACCGCAAAATGGGACTCCATGGGATACTGTTCATCTCCACCGTCGACCCCCTCCAGCCTCCACGAGCTACTGTTCATCCACCATCGACCTCCTCCAGCCTCCACCTGCGACTGTTCATCCACGGGCTCCTGTTCATCCAGCCTCCACCGCATGCTACTCCACCGGCTACTGTTCAACCAACCCTCTCTACGGGCTCCTGTTCAACCACCCCTCCACGGGCTACTGTTCATCCTGCCCTCCACTATCTACTATTCATCCTGCCCTCCACGGGGTGGTCCTGTTCATCCAGCCCTCCACGGGGTCCTGTTCATCCAGCCCCAACCGGCTCGATCAATCGGGGTCCCGTTCATCCAGAGGCAACACCACGGGGTCCTGTTCATCCACCCCCACCGGGAATTGTTCATCCAAACCCCGCCGCAACACTCACTGTTCATCCAGAGGCATCATCGGTCGGCTTTAGTTAGCAGCAGTAGCGAAGGAATCGCTCGATCGGGTTCAGTTAACAGCCATCGATCGATCGCTCGGGTTCAGTAACGCATAGCCTGCAGTGAATCGCTCGGGTTCAGTTAGAGCCCAATGCCTCGCTCGGGTTCAGTTAGAGCCAACGCCTCCCACACATGCGCGTACGTGTACGAGAGAAACGCGCATCGCTCGGCCCCCGACCTCCCACCGTAACCGGGAACTCGAAATTTTCCTCGCCCTCGCTTCTACCACGGTTTTTTCCGTCATGGACGGCCCAAAGAATGTTATGCAGCTGCGTCTCCGGCCCGCCCAGGACGAAAAGCCCATTTTCTGTCATGATTTTTTGTCATAGAAGTAGGAGCCCACCACATCTATGATGATACCGGGTTTTGTCACAATTATCGTCATAGAAGTGTCATATGTATGACAAATTTTTTTTTCGTTCGGCCCAAAATGTCACGGATGTGTTTTTTTTTGTAGTGAGTCATTTGAAAATATGATTAAACGTAGATCTAGGTTAGGAAGAATGTCATTTCACATTTGTATTCCCTATTCATGGACCGACCATGAAGTCATGATGACATATGACACGTCTCCAATGTATCTATAATTTATGATTGTTCCATGCTATTATATTATCTATATTGGATGTTTTATATGCATTATTATGCTATTTTATATCATTTTTGGGACTAACCTATTAACCTAGTGCCCAGTGTCAGTTGCTGTGTTTTCCTTGTTTTTGTCTTTAAGAAAATAAATACCAAATGGAGTCCAAACAAAACGAAACATTTTGACGATTTTTCTTGGACCACAAGACACCCTGGAAGCTTCGGGAGGAGGCCAGAAGAGCCGCGACGTAGCCACAAGCTCGTAGGGAGCGCCCCCCAAGCTTGTGCCCCCCATGGCACTTCCAACCCTATTTTTTCTATAAATACCCAAATATTCCCCGTAGACCAGGGGGCACACCAAAAAAACTTTACCGTCGCCACAAGTTTCTGTCTTCATGAGATCCCATCTGGAGACCTTTTTCGGTACTCTTCGGAGGGGGATTCGCCCACAGAGAGCTTCTACATCAACCTAGCTGCCCTTCCAATGATGTGTGAGTAGTTGACCACAGACCTACGGGTCCATAGCTAGTAGCTAGATGGCTTCTTCTCTCTCTTTGATCTTCAATACAAAGCTATATATCTTAATGATGCATAAAAAAGTTCAGAGAGGACTCAAATAATATTCATAGATAATCTAATCATAAACCAACAATTCATTGGATCTCAACAAATGCACCACAAAAGAAGATTACATCAAATAGATCTCCAAGAACATCGAGGAGAACATTGTATTGAAGATCAAAGAGACAGAAGAAGCCATCTAGATACTAGCTATGGACCCATAGGTCTGTGGCAAACTACTCACACATCATCAGAAGGGCAACAAGGTTGATGCAGAGGCCCTCCATGATCGAATCCCCCTCCAGTGGACTACGGAACATGTCTCCAAATGGGACCTGATAACCCACAAGTATAGGGGATCGCAACAGTTTTTGAGGGTAGAGTATTCAACCCAAATTTATTGATTCGACACAAGGGGAGCCAAAGAATATTTGAAAGTATTAGCAGTTGAGTTGCCAATTCAACCACACCTATAAGACTTAGTGTCTACAACAAAGTATTTAGTAGCAAAGTAGTATGGAAATAACGGTAACAGTGGCAATAGTAACAATAACAGTTTTGTAGTGATTGTAACAGTAGCACAACATAAGTAACTTAGCAAAGATCAATATGTGAAAAGCTCGTAGGCATTGGATCGGCAATGATAATTGTGTTGGATGATATTCATCATGTATCAGTCATAACCTAGGGTGACACAGAACTAGCTCCAATTCATCAATATAATATAAGCATGTATTCCGTATATAGTCATACATGCTTATGGAAAAGAACTTGCATGACATCTTTTGTCCTACCCTCCCATGGCAGCGGGGTCCTAATGGAAACTAAGGGATATTAAGGCCTCCTTTTAACAGAGAACCGGAACAAAGCATTACACTTAGTGAATACATGAACTCCTCAAACTTCGGTGATCATCGGAAAGGATCCCAATTATTGTCACCTTGGGGTATGCAGATCATAACTCGTAATAGGTGTCTACAACTTGCAAGATAGGATCAAGAACACACATATATTCATGAAAACATAATAGGTTCAGACCTGAAATCATGGCACTCGAGCCCTAGTGACAAGCATTAAGCATAGCAAAGTCGTAGCACCATCAATCTCAGAACATAGTGGATACTAGGGATCAAACCCTAACAAAACTAACTCGATTACATGATAAATCTCATCAAACCCATCACCATCCAGCAAGCCTACGAAGGAATTACTCACTCCCGGCACTGAGCATCATGAAATTGGCGATGGAGGAAGGTTGGTGATGATGATGGCGACGGATTCCACCCTCCGGTGCCCCGAACGGACTCCGAATCAGCCCTCCCGATGAAGAACAGGAGGTGGCGATGGATCCATATCGTAAAACGCGATGAATCCCGCTCTCTGGTTTTTTCTCCACGAATAGGTACTTATAGAGTTGGAGTTAGGGTTGTAGGCGGTCCAGGGGGGCCACAAGCCTGGGAGGCGCGCTCCCAGGGCTTGTGGCCTCCGGGTGGCCCCCTCTTGTATCTTTTTATGCCAATATTTTTTATACATTCCACAAAAATTCTCTATAAATTTTCAGGTCAATCCGAGAACTTTTATTTCTGCACAAAATAACACCATGACAATTCTGCTGAAAACAGCGTCGGTCCGGGTTAGTTCCATTCAAATCATGCAAATTAGAGTCCAAAACAAGGGCAAAAGAGTTTGGAAAAGTAGATATGACATATCAACTCCCCTAAGCTTAACCCATTGCTTGTCCTCAAGCAATTCAGTTGACAAACTGAAAGTGACAAAGAAAAACTTCTACAAACTCTGCCCGATTATGAACTAACCATATTCACAATAACACTTTGGTCTCACATTTACTCATATCAATAGCATAATCAACTAGCGAGTAATAATAATAAATCTCTGATGACAACACTTTTTCAAAACAATCAAGATATAATATGACATAATGGTATCTCGCCAGCCCTTTATGAGACAGCAAAACATAAATGCAAAGCACCCTTGAAGATCAAAGACTGACTAGACATTATAATTCATGGCAAAAGAGATCTAGTCACACTCATACTCAACATCTACTACTGCAGGATGCTGCTAACGCGACACTATAATCAGAGACCCTTTGATGAAACTGTGTGCGATGCCATAATTGCAAACAGTGGTGTAAAAAACCGTCAAAAAGGTGCAAAACGTTTGTGATGGAGGATGCATCAAACACGGTTTAGATTTTAGTTGCGTGTGTGATTCAGGGCATACGGTTCAGTTCAATTAACCGTTTTCGATAAGGAGGAACAAAAGAAATGGGCAGCCAGATGAAGGCGTGTGCGATGTACATCATACGGTTCACTCAAATGAACTGTTTGTGATTAGGTAACACAAAAGAAATGGGCAGCCAGATCAAGGTGTGTGTGATTGAGGGCATACGCTTCAGAAGGATTAATTGTTTGCGATTAGGCAACAATACAGAAATGGGTAAGCTAGATCAAAGTGTCTGCGATTGATGGCATACACTTCACATGGATGAACTGTTTGCGAGTAGCCACAACAAACTGAAACAGTTAGATAGATCAACATGTGTGCGCTAAACGGGCACACCCATTCTAATTAAAAGAAGCGTGCGCGATGGTAATAATGAGCGCGCGCGATTGTTGGAACAAGACTTGTGCTGACATTGCCTATTGCGGTGCACCCTATGGTGCAAACGCCACGTACGCGGCCGAGAAGGCGTACGTGCCCATGTTACGTCTTCTGGGAATAGTGTCGTACTTATAACCGTCAGTAAATTTTGAGCATGCATCCCGTCACAATTTTTTTAGAAGAACAGGGAGGCCACGTCCCGTCACATTCCGAATTGCAAACCTGTTCACACCGATCAAAACCTAAATGGTTTCCCACTTAGGAGCGTATTACTACGCGGTTATAAATATACTCCAAGATGACTGCAAATTCCTCCTCAACTCCTCATCCACAAAAAGTCAAAAACAAACAAGTCATTCAACATCGTTCCCTTGTGTCCGCCATGGACAGCGTGAGTTCTGGGTCAAGAGATTGCCACGAGGGAGAGGCGAGCCTAGAAGGGGAAGCACGAGAGATGTCCTGCCTCGCCGCAAAAGCAGCCAACATGTCCCGCCGCACGGCCGTAGCAGCAGAGAGGTCCCGCCGCACCGCCGAAGCAGCACGGAGGACCCGCCGCGTCGTCGATGCAGCAGACTAATCCGGCCGCGCCACGGAAGCAGAAGAGATGTCCCTCCACGCCGCGAATGCAGCAGAGATGTCCTCCCGCGCCGTGGCGGCTTGGGAAATGTCTCGCTGGTAGGTGACGACTCTTACAGGCGCATGCGTGCCCTTGTCCTTAAGCAGATGGATCAGATCTCTAGGTGGGCGAGGTTGCAGGATGACCTGAAAGCCTCCTTTGAATAGTCTACCGACGTCATCCGGTAACTAAATGAGAGCAATGCGAAGCTCCGGGCCGAGCGCGACCAGCTGAGGGCGAAGATCGTCGGAAGTGCAGAGCAGTAGGAGTAGACCATTGCCTTGTTGAAGAGGACCGGCGTCATCGTCGAGAAACATATGGACGAGAATGCCATGCTGTGCATCGAGCGCAGAAGGCTGGCGGAGGAATCTGTGGATGCTCTCAAGCAGCGTCTTGAGGACAAGAAATAACTCGTCGCCGCTCGCCACAGAGACTAGTTCCCATCTGTATCATGGTGAGAAAATCTCGCAAGACCAGATAACAGCAAGAAGAGTGTCTTGAAAAGCTTAGGCCTCGCTTCGACGATGGCCGTGTGCATGCCCCTCGAGCATGTAGCCAGCCGCAGGGTGCTCAACATATCCATACATGAACAACAAAGGTCAAGGACGTCATTGGGTAGATTGCTCCAATCGCGGCTCATATGGATTCTGTGCGGTTCGCGTTCGGCCATGGTGGAGTTTGGAAGGTGGGGTTTTGGGGGGCTTGATTTATGGGGGAGAAGGCTCTCGGTGCTGGAGCGGATAGCGTGGGAATAGTGGTACTGGGGGAGGCGAGCGAGGCGAGGGTACGCGGGGGCATAGTGAGATGATGAAGAGTGACCTCAGGATCTCCGGCGAGACAGAGATGGAGATGGAGGGAGAGGAAGACAAGGCGAGGCATGCTATACAACAGCGGTGACAGTGATTTCATAGTGCACAAGGTGAGGCTGACTTTGGTAACCCGGACACGCCGCCTAGACTGGTGTCACCTCGGGCGCTGGGTCCTGTCATTTCACTATGAGGACCGGATGAATAATAGTATTTTGACCATCAAGTGTACCACAGTTGTACTACTACTAGTAGTAGGAGTAGTAGGAACATGAGTAGTACTCCCTCCTTTCCCGTTTATAGGGCTTATCTCAAAATTTTAGTTTTTCCATTTTATAAGGCCCAATTTGATTGTTCCTCATCACAAGTTCATATTCCAAAGCACATTAAATAATTACATGCAAGTATTAAGAGAAAATTGACCAATGCATGTACTTTATGCATGCATGCATTACAATTAATACATTGGTAAACATAAACTTTTGAGAAAAACAAGAGCATTAATTGGGTGCTTTTACAAATTACAAAAAATATTTCACCACTCACCATCTACATGTCGTATAGGGACACATGTAGCAATGTTCAAAAAAAGGGACACATGTAGCGCTAGAAGGATGGGCACATACAGGGACAGGCCCCACTCCTCAGTCTACCCACGTAGCCTTTTCGTTTAGTCTACCTAGACGTCTAATCAATTGTCTGCAGGCCACTTCTCCCATGTACTTCTCCACCGGGAACCGATTTTCCTCGGCTTCTTCACTACTCCTTCATCTTCATTTGCATCCAAACCACACTGCATTCACGTTGTTTAACCTCTTCACATCCTCCTGGAGTAATTCTGAAGCCCCTATAAATAATAATCTTCTTCAGTTAGACTAGCCATCTAATCCTAATTCTCCAAACCATAGCCCTCCGGTCCAGCGGTTCCAAATGGCGAAAGAGATCAAGATGCAGGTTTTTAGCGTCCAACATGTTCTCGTCGAAGGCTCGTTGAGCATAGTTGCCACAGTCATCGACTACCCAAGGGTTGTTTGGAAGTGGATCAACAATGTCTCCAACTCCCTTCAAAAGGTGGAGATGAAGGTCATCGGTCTCGACGCAGAGTACACGGAGCGTGCCACTGGGAAGATCCAACGCGCCGCCGTCCTTCAGCTGTACCCCGAAGATGATGTTTTGGTGTACCACATCATACACGCGCCCTCCATTCCAGGTGAGCTTCATGATTTCTTGTCTCTGGAGGACATATACTTTTGTGGGGTAGCCATCACATGAGACAAACAGAAGTTGGAGCCGTACAACCTTGATTTGAAAAGCATCGCTGATGTACAAACCAAAATAAAGATTCATGTAGAAGATTGTGATAAACCGACACCATCCCTGTTCGACGTAGCAAATTTTGTGCTCTGAACAAATCTTCAGAAGGGTGATGAGACACTGGCATTAAGGTCGTCTGGATGGGAGAATTATCCCTTGATGTACGAGCGGATAAAATATGCTGCCCTCGATGCCTGTGTGAGTTTCGAGATAGCTACAAGGTCCAGAGATCTTGTTGCGAAGCCGTCTCCCGCAAAAAATGAGAACAACAAGAATAAGAAGAACAACAACAAGAAGAAGTTGCACCAGCAGCAGGGCATTATGGATGGATGAACTATTTCCTCTCTTGTAAAAAAATATTCCCTCTCTATGTATATTGATATAGATGGACTATTTCGATGGTGTGCATGTCTTTGAAACAAGTAGTAGCGTGGGTCCGGTTGACTATACGGAACTATTTATCCCCCTAGCTTTTTCTACTACTACTCCTTCCAGTGATCGGTATGCAATGGATGTGTCCGTAGACATGACAGCTTGTCCATGCAAGTTCAACTATGGCGACCATCACGTTTCATCCACTGCCACTCGTGATTCCCACGACATTGCTCCAACCCATGGCACCACATCCCCCGACGTGCGCCTCACCCCTCTCGGCCGCACTGCCCCTCTGCCTTTTTGTGCTTGACATGTGGGCCACCTGAAATGCGGCAAGCATCAAGTTTCTACCACAGCCACACGCGATTCCCACGACGCTGCTCGAACCCAAGACACCACACATCCCCCGACCTGTGGCTCACCCCTCTCGGCCCCACTGCCCCTCTACCTTCGGGAGCATTACATGTGGACCAGCCACCTATTAGGTCCACATGTTATTGACTCAAAGGCAGGTGTAGTAAGGCGCAGAAGCTCAGTCCCGAGGGCCCAGAGGGAAATGTAACTCCTGCGCCAGGCCTTGTGGTGCTACCGTTGCACGAACTCGTGCCAAACTCGAGATTTGTTTCTTTACTATACATGCACGCAACGATTTAATGTACATTGTAATCTCACCATGTCATGGGGAGCTCTAAATTTGTATTTGAAACTTATAAAACGAAAATATTCAAAACAAACTCTGGTTTCATTCTTAATAATGGAACCGGGTGGCGTTCACCCTCCTATTATTCTTAAAAAATTCAAAACAAATAAACCGGGAGAGAGCGAGTATACCGTAGGATGTGTCCCATATGAAACAAGTCTCCTGGTTTGTCACCACGAAGATGCAGTTAGAAAGGAGCACAACGTCTTCGTACTCGTACGGAAACAAATCGGCCGCAAACATCATGATCCACCTTTGACCGCCATGTGCAAGGTTCGTGCTATCTTCTTCAATCTCACCGTGGTTCCATCGTAACAATTTCGTTGGTGGCCCGTTGCATGGCTAATCCCAATGTTGGACAAAGGTTCTACGGGAACGGTGTCACCGTTGTAAATGTTGTGCAAATTGATGTTGGTACCCTCCCATACATATGCAAGCCAATCTCCACTCGCACCGAGCCTAACCTGTGAAACAGTGGCCAGGGGGAGAATTAATAAATGGACACGGAAGTAGTCTTTAGAATGCATTTACTATGTGATCAAACTCATCTTATCTGCTCATTGGACAAAATCCGGGTGCCCCTCAACGTCGGCATCTCAAGGGGAGTCAACTTGCAACTACGGCCATGCCGCGCTGGAGAGACTCCCAAGGAAACATCCTTGTGCGTTGCACGGAACATCAAGATGCATTTGTATGAGTAGTTTATCTTGTGAGAGAGAAGGATGAATGATGGAAGGCCTTATTTGCGAATGTGGAGAGGAGTGTGCCAAACTACGGCCACGCCGCGCTGAAAGAAAATTGAGTTTGGGTCGGTGGCACACCCTGCGGCAAGATGCCCGTGTGGGCTTCTTCTATAACTAGCAAGATGCCTGTGCATTGCAGGGAACATCAAGATGCATTTTTTTACAAAACACCTGTTGTGATTGACCCTGGCAGGAGTAATCCCATGTGTAAAAACTAATGATATCTCGAGAATTTTATCGGGAAAATGGTACCTTTGGAACAAGTTTTCTCTACTACTGCTGCTTGCAGTGAGCGGTATGCAATGCATGTGTCAGTAGACATGACAACTTGTCCATGGAAGTTGAACCACGGTGACCATCACGTTTAGGGCCTCTTTGATTCATAGGATTGCAAAAACACAGGAATAGGGAAAAGTAGGATTGGAATGGCATGTCCATTGGATCCCTATAGGATTTGAGTTTGTTTGATTGTGTCAAGAGAAAAATAAAGGATTTCTTCCAAGAGGTTTGAGTGGATGCTAGAATTCCTGTGAAATGTAGGGGTTGTTTAGTTTGAGACTAAGTTTGTCTAAGGTTGCCACACCTAAGGTTAGGCAAGTTTGAGCAACTTGGGTGGGTGTTTGGTTCAAGCCACACCTTAGGCAGGCCACACTAGGGTCCCACATCACATACACTCAAAAAGTATGGCAAGATTCCCTTAGGCTTGCCAACTTGTGGCTCTCATTTTGAAGAACTAACCTTAGGCAAGTGTGGCAACATTGTATGGCAATGTGTGGCATGGTTAGGCCTAGAACCAAACAACCCCGTAGTACAAATGAATCCTTAGGAAAAAATCCTACAGGATTCAATCCTACGAATCAAACGATCAACATAGGAAAAAATCATAAGGATTCTAATCCTTCAAAGATTCCATGAAAATCCTTTGAATCAAAGAGACCCGTATTGTTTCTAGTTTCTACCACTGCCACACCCACACACGATTCCCACGACACTGCTCCAACCCACCGCACGACGTCCCCCAACGTGCGCCTCATCCCTCTCGGCCTTACCGCTCCTCTGCCTTTGTGTGCATGACATGCGGGCCAGCTGAACTGCAGCGACCATCAACTTTCTACCACAGCCACACCCGATTGGACGCGTTTTGCCTGCTCCGATCCGTACTCCTGCACCATCGAATTTTCATCCAGCGGCTGTGACACATTTCGTCCCAGGCATCAATCCTTAGCTGGAGTACTTCTATACTACAGGTAGTACTCGCCGGTGTGGGGCCGGCCCTGATGTGGCCATCTACGCCTCGTAACGCCTTGATGCCCAGTTGTGGCACCCTCCCCATGGCCACGCCACCACCGGCCGGTTCATCTCAAACGAGTGAGTTTCGAACCACGCCACTACCATGAGAATGACATGTGGGCCAAGCGCATTTAAGGTCCGCATGTCATTGACTCATAGGCCGGTGCACTAAGCCACTAAATCTCAGTCCCGTGGGCCCCGAGAGGGAAATGTAACTCCTATGGCAGGCCTTATGGTGCTCCCACAGTACGAGCTCGTGCCAAACCCGGAATTTGTTTCTTACTGCTACCAACTACTGTCGAACCCGGAGTAGTAAGGTACACGTGCATTGCACGCATGAGACTTGGTAACCAAATTATGAATAAATAACACACTATAGCATGTAAGCTTTGAGTCATATATGCATGATGTAGATGTTCGTTTAATTCTTATAGTTCATCTAGTTCAAAATCAATTAGTTTTATAAAAAAACTATTTTAAGATTCATGGAATTGTGCTTTGTAAAGCATAAACTAAAAATAAATAGTGACAATTCATTTTGAAAAAAGAAGTTTGGGCAATTAAGATATCATTAGTTTTTACACATGGGATTACTCCTGCATGGGTCAATCACAACAGGTGTTTTGTAAAAAAAATGCATCTTGATGTTCCGTGCAATGCACGGGCATCTTGCTAGTCTCTACTCTTATAAAAAAATGAGTTGGTGATGATGGTGTGCCTGCCATCCTGCAATATGGACCGTCTGATCTATATCTGACGGATAGAAAGCAAACTATGACAATTTTGCAAAAAGATACCTGCACCCCTCTCCACATTTGCAGATAAGGACTTCCCTCGTTCATCTTCGTCTCCCACGAGATAAACTGCTCGTATAAATGCATCTTGATGTTCCATGCAACGCATGGGCCTCTTGCTAGTTATTGTTATCTCTACTCTTATAAAAAGCAGAGTTGGTGATGATGGTGTGCCTGCCATCCCAGAATATAGGCCGTGCGATCTATATCTGGCGGATAGCAAGGAAACTATGACAATTGACCCGCACTCCTCTCCACATTTGTAGATAAGGCCTTCCCTCGTTCATCCTTTTCTCCTAGAAGATAAACTACTCATACAAATGCATCTTGATGTTCTGTGCAACGCACATGCATCTTGCTAGTTATTATTATATATAAAAACGGAGTTGGTGATGATGGTGTGCCTGCGATCCTGCAATATAGGCCATCCAATTTATATCTGATGGATAGGAAGGAAACTGTGGCAATTTTGCAAAAAGGTACCCACACACCTCTCCACATTTTCAAATAAGGCCTTCCCTCGTTCATCCTTTTCTCTCACATGTCGTTGAGGAAATCGTTAACTGGTAGCTTCTCGGTTGGCTAGCGAGTAGGGGATTAATCGGCTAATCGGCAAGTTAATCGACCATTTACTCAATTAATCGGACGATTTTTTGGTTTATCGGCTACTCGGTGACCCTATGAGTAGGGATTAATCGGCAAGTTAACTGGTTAATCAGATGAATTCTTGAACAGGGCTCTCACAAGATAAACTACTCATAGAAATGCATCATGATGTTCCGTGCAACGCATGAGCATCTTGCTAGTAGGGGTATAATGTGCCGGCCCGTGCGTTGCAATGGATCCAAAGTATATCTATTTAGTGGAGTGCACTCTAAACACATTATCTATTTATTTTTCTCTAACCTTTCGTAGCCATGCAACCGAGCCACATAAGCTTCATGGGTGCCCCCCACGTCATATTGTTCATACTACGTTGACTGAAAAAAGATAAATCACCCAAAACAAGATCTTCCCGTTTTTTGTTCCTACGGTGTTGTGCCGTGCACGTACCTAGTTGATAGTGGTAGTACTAGTTGTAGTACAAACTTCGTACTAGTAGGAGTAGTAGTACGGAATGCACCTACTCTATCAACGAGGCCCATTAGACACCAAATTTCTTGGCTTCTGTGCTACAACTAGATCTTCCCCTCGTTTCTGTTTTCCAACCTGGCGGCGGGCGGGGTGCGGTTTGCTAATAGTCGGTTTGCTCAACGATGCTCCCACATGAAAGTGAAAATGCTAGGCAACACGCCTTCCCTAACTATGTGGCGTGCCGGACGGGCCGTGGAGTACTCCTGATTCCCGTGCATGTGGGGGTGCGACGCGAACGCGGCAGGCCTTTCCCTTTTACTAGCAATGTGCCCATGCATTGCGATGGATCCAAATTGTAGAATAGTAGTACTTGTTCACAAACTTGAAAGAAATTACTCTTGTTTTGATATACTCCTAATATATTACTTTTCACTCAAAATATATTTCTCAGGCTGTTTTGATGAGGTGAGGGAGGGATGTGGTTGCTTTCAAGATAATAATGGGTTTTCTGTAAATTGGAGCAGAGAACTGGGCTATTGTTACAAAAATGCCACAACTTACCTCACAGCCGTTAGATGCAGATCTAATGGTCAGAAACGACGGATGGCAGATACACCACCATCACCAACCGAGTATTCCATAGGAGTTTTTTTGACATGGAGTCTTCTATAGGAGTTGGAGTAGAGAAACATGTATAAATTGTAACATTTGGTTCTGCTCCTTGGCACGATCGATAGATAGAAATAACGATTGGAAACGATAGGGCGGGGCTATTTCCACCAGATAAGCAGGGTACATAGTAGCTATAGGTTGGCGCATCGTCAGTTTGGTCACATGCGGTCTGACATGTTCTAGTGTTTCTAGCAAGATGCCCGTGCGTCGCACGAAGTTGATGGAAAAGGTAAGCACAACTTATAAATTGACAGATGGAGTACTAGTTAAAGTGATGCATATTATTAAGCAAAGGGATCGCACATGTCGGTATTGTCTGGAACGAGAATGCAATAGCACAATAATAATTAAGGCTACGATGATGCGATCACAGTGGTGGTTACATGAGGCAAGAAGAAAGATGCATCCATCAATGTACGACCTCCTCCTCCTCAACTTAATATGCCGGGCCACCGACCGATGGCCAAGGAGCAGCGGCTTTTGTGGCGAGGTCAAGGTGCTTCTCAGCAAAGTCATCCAAGGCTTCCAGCCGGTTGAGTAAGGCCAACATCGTAGCGTCCTCACTGGCCTTGTAGATACCTATGTACATGATTTTCTCATACACGTGAATGTGTAGGTCGACGGATTCTTGCAGGGCGAGGCGCCTCGCGGCGAGCGCGACCTCCAGGTGGACATTCTTCATGGCATCGGCGGGCAGTCGCAGGGCCACCAGTGCTTGAAAGAGGTTCCGGCCATGGAGACCGATTGGGGTGGCAGGCAAGGAGGAGCCCGGGCGCACAGGCCGGAGGAGTACGGAGATGTCGTCCATGAGCTTCTTGAGGACGGTGAACTTGTTTGTGGTGGCAACGATCATCTGGTCCAACTAAGAGTCGTAGTTGGCGTCAATGGCAGCCATCCACCAGCCGGCCGCCAACACCGTTTGGAGACGATCCTTGGCGCCATGCCGCAGGCCGGCGTCATGGACCATCTGGCACAGCCGCTGGCCGCTCGCACGCATCGCTGCCATGGGTCTGGAGCGAGGACTTCTGTGCTTAGTGTAGGTGCTTAGGCAAATGCTTAGGTGCGTACGATGTGGTAGATGCATTGGAATGGAGGGGCGCCTTTATATGAGTGAAAACTACGTTGCATTCACATCGTGCAGCCTCTTTTCCCGGTCCTTCTCCCATTACTTCCCTCATGCATTCACGATGCTAATTGAAGAAGGATGCATCATTGGCCGTTCAACATTTCGGGAACTGCTACCCCCTCCCTTGTCTGCATTAAAGCCGTATCGGGAACTGCGCTGCCCGCTGTCAAATCAAATAGTACTGTGATGCCCGCTACATGCCCGGCTGAACACGCCTCCTCGCCTCCATCAAACCCCTCCGTTAAACCCGCATGCAAACTGAGAAACCTACTGCGGCCACACGTCCGTTCATGAGTGGGCTGGAATTAAATGCAATCACCAACTGAGCTCCTCCCATCCGCCCTTAGTTTAAACAAGGCCAGACGCCGGCCAAGCTCCTACCATTCGCCCTCTATTTAAACAAGGCCAGACAGACAACGAGCAAGAATCGCACCCTCCGCCACTCCCCCATCTCCTCCTTCACCATTTTCTCCACTCTTCCGATGGCTTCTGAGGAGCCGTTCTTCGGCACACTACCCAGCTGGGTGGCCCGCCGAGCCCTCCAGATACGGGCGAGTCCGCTCGGTGCTTCACCAACCTCGCTTGGCCCGACGGAGCCAGTTGCCGCCCCAAGCCGGCGCGTGGTTCAACAACTCACCGCTCCTGTTCAGCTCGATGAGGAGTGGCGAGTTTCTCCACACCATCACGGCGGCGAGCATGCCGGTACGGGCGTCGTCGCTGCCGCGTCGTACCGCGCCACCAGTGTCTGCGGTGGCCGCGCCTCCCATGTCTGTCGACGCGCCTCCCGTGCTTGCGGTCGCGCCTCCCATGCATGCGGCCGCGCCTCCCATGCCAGCGGCAGCGCCATGCAGGCAGAGACAGGAGCCGAGTGCGTGGAGAGCGATGAGTCGGTGGCCAGCTTCTCCGTGTCCGCCGCCATCATGGAGGAGAAGTAGAACACGAGAGGCCGCCGCCACTTGGGTCCCATGAAGGCCACTGCCGAGGTGTCGACTGCACATTCATGTGGTTTCTTTGCTGCTTCATCTCTTCCGAGGACCTTCGTCGACCCCGCAAGTCTCTGCCGGACATGAGGAAGACAAAGGGATCCGCGGGCGGCCATTTAGGTTAGGTACTCCCTCTCCAGCTGGCGGGAAATTTTTGTTCTAGGAATGGATAAATTGGATGTATCTATAACTAAAATAAGTCTAGATTCATCCATTTCTAGGACAAGTATTTCCCGACAGAGGGAGTATTAATTATACCAAGAGAGCCGGATTAGCACCGCTTAGTTCATGTAAATGTAATGAAGTCCAGCATGTTTATATGAAGATCCGGCTTTTTATATGAAATCCTTCATGCTTATATGAGAACAGTCCGTGTTTGCACGAATTTCATCTGGTTGGTTAGAGTTTTGAAAATGTATGCCGCCGGCGTTTGATGTCGTCCTCCGCGGAAGGAAGCAGGAGGAAATTTGCCGGCTGCCGTTGGAGATGCTCTTATGCTGGAATTAATAGCGTGACATCCAATCCATTTGAGTTAATTGCGTGTGTGATTCTCCCTCTATAAAAAGTTAATTGCATGTATAGTGTGCACGTGACTTGCAGGGTGGCTACAACTTCGTACAAAAAATTAAAAAGAAGCAAGTTCATCCTTAATCTTGTATTCTAAGTACGTACTCTGTGGGTTCCACTATCAGTACATTATCGAAAGAAGTACATATTAAATAAGTAATATATATAATATAAAAAATCTAAAGTTAAAGACAGAATTCGAACTCAGGTCATCGCGTTGCGAGCATCCGGCGCTAACCAGTCCATCACATTTTTGTTGTATACCATGATGGAGATATATCTCCATGTGTACTCTTATATTATACTCCATCCATTCCTAAATATTTGTCTTTTTCAAATTTCGAATGGACTACCACATAGGGATGTGTATGTAGACATATTTTACAGTGTAGATTCACTCATTTTGCTCCGTACATAGTCACTTGTTGAAATCTCTAAAAATACAAATATTTAGGAACGGAGGGAGTAGAAAACAGAGTTGGTGATGATGGTGTGCGTGCCATCCTGCAATATAGGCCACGGATTTATATCTAACGGATAGGAAGGCAACTATGGAAATTTTGCAAAAAGATACCCACACGCCTCTCCATGTTTGCAAATAAGGCCTTCCCTCATTCATCCTTTTCTCTACTCTTATAAAAAACAGAGTTGGTGTTGATGGTGTGCCTGCCATCCTGCAATATAGGCCGTCCGATTTATATCTGACGGATAGGAAGGAAACTATGGCAATTTTGCAAAAAGATACCCACACCCCTCTCCACATTTGCAAATAAGGCCTTCCCTCGTTCATCCTTTTCTCCCAAAAGATAAACTACTCATAGAAATGCATCTTGATGTTCTGTGCAACGCATGGGCATCTTGCTAGTCCCTCACATGATAAACTACTCATACAAATGCATCTTGATGTTCCGTGCGACGGACGGGCATCTAGCTAGTTTCTTTTAAAATAGTTATTGCGATAATGTGGTTGAAGTGATATATTTTATGTCTGCCCCGAATGATTTCAGATTCACTAGTAGTAACAAAGAAAAGGTTGCCTTGTTAATTAACAGAAAATAGAGTGAAAACTATCACATGAGGCCGGTAAAAACAAGGCACACTGGGTTCAGCGTCATCGTCACTACACCTATGCGCGCACGAGAAGTCTACATATCGAGGGGGCTACGGAGGAAAAGATGTATCAAGTGTGTATGAGCGAGGCACATAGACACAATGTTTGAGAGACAAACTAATTGACATATTAAGATCAGATTGAGTTGTTACCCTTCTGCTG
>NC_057800.1:224543348-224576399 GCF_018294505.1 Triticum aestivum | reverse complement strand
TGAAGAGCAAACCTCTCACTCGGAGGCTTAGCTGCAGCCCAGTGCTAGCCTAAGTTATCAAAATCCTACCGAGTGAAGAGCAAACCTCTCACTCGGGGGCTTAGCTGCAGCCCAGTGCTAGCCTAGGATATAAAAATCCTACCGAGTGAAGAGTAAACCTCTCACTCGGAGGCTTAGCTGCAGCCCAGTGCTCGCCTAAGATATAAAAACCCTACCGAGTGAAGAGTAAACCTCTCACTCGGAGGCTTAGCTGCAGCCCAGTGCTCGCCTAAGTTATAAAAATCCTACCGGGTGGTAAGCCGGACTTCCACTCGGAGGCTTAGCCGCAGCCCAGTGCTCGCCTAAGTGGACTAAAGAATAAGTCGATTGCAGTAAAGGCGCCTTGCTTTGAACCTGCAAAAGACATTTCGAGCCAAAAGCAATCGTATTCAAGCACCAAATTCAAGTTTGAATCGATATCTAAAGGAACCGAAAGTGCTCAGGCGTTAAGCCTGTTAAGGTTTATCGGTTACAATTCCACTCGGCATACCGAGGCAAATTTAAAGCGTCGAGCTAGAAGAAGTTTTTTACCCCTCCTGTGGAGGGCTGGAAGGTGCAACAAACTCATCAAGGTCAATTCCGTCAGCGATCCGAGTGGCAGCCGCAAGGAAAGTTTCCATAAAGGACCTGAAGTCGTGTTTCTTGGTGTTGGCCACCCGGAGGGCCGCCAGCTTCTCTTCTCGCGCATCTTTGCAGTGAACTCGGGCCAGACACAGAGCAACATCTACACCGCACCGAGCCGAGGACTTCTTCCATTCCTGCACTTGACCAGGGATCATGTTCAAGCGAGCCATCAGTGACTCAAGGTCATTCTGAAGTGTCTCCCCAGGCCAGAGCGTCGAGTCGATGCGAGATGTGGCGGCCTTCAGCCTTGCGAGATAGTCCACGACAGCTGCAACACGAGACTCCAGTCGGAAAACATCCATGGCAACTTCGTCGTTCACCGGAGAATTGACGGGGTCGAGGTTTGGCTCCAGCCGGCTAGTTTCTTCTTCAAAGTTTTGGCAAAATTCTACAAGGATGATCACTGAGTCAAGGGGATGGTCGAATGGAAAAACCACGATTGGAAATGTTTGCCGAGCATAGAGGTTTACCTTCAAGCATAAGAAACAGCTTCTTGGCAAGACCACTCAGGAAGGCCTCCAGATCATTTTTCTTCCCAGTCAACTTACTGACTTGGTCGGTCAGGGCAGCTTTATCAGTTTTTAGTCGACTGACCTCCTTGTTGGCGATCCCAAGAGCAGCTTTCAGATTGGTATTGTCTTGTTCAAGCTTGGTGACTGAAGCTAACTTCTCGTCAGCAAGCTTGATCTTCTCAGCTAGTTCGAGGTCTTTCTTCTGTTGGGCCTCCCTTACCTTACCTGCAAGTTACAGCAAGATCAGATTTTGAAACAAGCAAGGGAAAAGCAGTCGTCAGGGTCTCACCAAACATACCTTCGGTCTCCTCCTTTGCCTTCGTCAGCTTCTCCTGAACCAGCTTCAAGCTCAGCTCGAGTTGAGTGTGCTTGTTTTCCAGCTCAGAGTAGCGAGCCACAAGATCACAGGAGTTCTGCGAAGAACCAATCGACTAAATGTCAAATATAATTCACTTCCGAGTGAAAAAGGAAAAATCACACATTTCTAAGACTACAGCCAAATACAAGCATTCGACCGTAGTCTCGGGGACTATACCCAGTGGGTGCACTCAGCGTGCCCCCACTAATCCTGTTGAAGATAAAGTCGACCAGTCAACCTCAAAAAAAAAGAGATGTATTCTTTAAGACTGTAATCAACTGCAAGCAGTCGACCACAGTCTCGGGGACTACACCCAGTGGGTGCACTCAGCGTGCCCCCACCGGTTTGTGAAATCCAGTCGACATAGTCGACTGACAGAAAGACTGAAATTATAAAGCCTAAGGCCGACTGCCAGCAGTCGACCTTAGCCTTGGGGACTACACCCAGCGGGTGCAATTAGCGTGCCCCCGCTAACACGGAGTTTAATCGACACACCCAGTGGGTGACTACTATAAATTCTGGAAAGGAAAAGTTTTTGGTAGCATATCCAACAGAACAAACGGTGGTCGACTGACCTGAACATTGCTCTGGAGGGCGGAACTGGCGTCATAAGCTGCCTGGCTCGCATCCCGGATGGTCTTCAACTGCTCCATCATGATTCCTGCCTGGCGTATCGCCTCCTTCGCCACGCCAGCTTGGTCCTCTGGGACGTGGTGCGTCGTGAAGAGGGAGGGCTGCTGAGCACTCGTCAGTGGATCTGCGAAGGACACTGTGTGTCGAGTGGTGTTCTCTTCCTCCGCAATCAGAATCTCAGGCGCCATCACATCCTGGGGCACCTTGCTGGCGGACGCTTTCCTACTCCTTCTGCGCTTCAGCGGTTCCTCATCCTCATCATCATCAGGGAGATTGATAACAGCATTGGGTGGAGCTACGGAGAAGAATCAGGATCAGAGATCGCGAGTCAGTCGACTAAAAACGGCGTTAAGAATATAGTACCTGGTTTTGAAGTTGCTGCGTCCTCCATCTCATGGTCATCAGCCCGGGCTGAGGTCTCAGAAGTAGCAGCACTGCAACTCCAAAGAATCAGTCGACTAACTTCAGCGTCAACCAGAGACAAAGTTCACACAAAATAAGAAGACTTAAGCAGCACGATTACCCTGATATGGTGGGGATGGACACCTTCATCTTCGGCAGGAGCTTGATCGGCTTCGACGGGGCCGCCCTGGGCTGCTTCGGCGCCTTTTCAGTCGGCACCGGAGAGGTGGTCCGAGGGCGCTTGGTCGACTGAGCAACGGTCGCAACCCCCTTGCCACGTTCAGTCGAAGGGTCGTGGACAAGCTTCGACCGCCTTTCTGAGCGCGGTGGTACGACCTCCTCCTCCTCTTCTTCCTCGTCTTCAACGTCATCTTCATCACCGTCATCATCATCATCGTCATCATCATCCTCAGCAACGTCCGAGTCCCATTCCTCCTCCTCCTGGCTCTCGCCCCCACTCGCCTCACCCTCCTCAGTCGGAGCTTGTGCCCCATTGGGCATCAAGTACAGCTCGGTGAGGGCCTGGTAGATATCAAGACAAGGATCAATCGACTAGTCGGCAGGATAAACAGAAACGAATGTGACAAGAACACAGTGGAGAGCAGAGCAGGCATACCTTGTTTGGATCGCTGTTATGGTCGAGTGGAGGAATCCTTCTGGCTCCGCGTGGGTTATCCTTATTTCCGATAACGGCGGCCATCCATCTTTCCAGAGTGACATCGTCGACTACTTCTGGATGGACTCGAGTCTCGTCTTCAGTCCCACAGTACAACCACATGCAGTGGCTCCGGAACTGAAGGGGCTGGATACGACGCCTAAGGAAGACCTCCAGGAGATCCATGCCCATCACTCCCTCCCGAACCAACTGCACCACGCGCTCCATCAACATCTTCACGTCAGCTTTCTCCTCCGGAATCAACTTCAGAGAGGAGGGCTTGTTCACTCGGTCCATGGTAAACTGAGGGAGTCCACTCGACTGCCCCGGTGTCGACTAGTCCTGGCAGTAGAACCAGGTCGACTGCCAGCCTCTGACTGACTCGGGAAAGGTCATGGGCGGGAAGGTGCTCTTATTCCTCACCTGGATCCCCAGACCCCCACACATTTGGACGACTCGGGTTCTTTCGTCGCTTGGGCTCGCCTTCTTCACGGTCTGAGAGCGACACGTGAATATATGCTTGAACAAGCCCAGTGCGGTCGACAGCCCAGGAAACCCTCACACATGGACACGAACGCGGCAAGATAGGCGATAGAATTTGGGGTAAAGTGGTGGAGCTGCGCTCCAAAGAAGTTCAAGAAGCCACGGAAGAAAATACTCGGCGGCAAAGAAAATCCACGATCAACATGGGTGGCCAAGAGCACGCACTCACCCTCTTCTGGCTGGGGCTGCCACTCCTTCCCCGGAAGCCTCGCAGCTCCATGAGGGATCAAGCCCTCGTTGGCCATGTCGAGGAGATCTTTCTCTGTGATGGTCGACTGGATCCAGTCTCCTTGGACCCAGCCCTTTGGCAGGCGGGATCTGGACGAAGACCCGCTGCGGCTGGTAGATCTCCCCTTCGCCTTCTCCGACGCCGACGCCTTCTTCGCGCGTTCCAGCGCCGCCGTCTTCTCCTTGGCCATGGTTGCCGGCGAGACGCGCGAGGGGAAGTTGTGCGGGGGCGAGAGCGAGCGCGCTGGACGGGGACGAAGGGAGCAGAGAGAGAGAGAGAATGCTGAGGCACAGTACAAAAAATCCTCGCCGGGCGCATTTATAAGGTCCCTTCCGAGTGGATGACAGGTGGGCCCGGTCGATCTAATCATATCCAGGAACAGTTATGCAGACGGGATACGTGGCGAAGAAAGCGGCGCGGAGATTGAGGCGTCTATGTCCCGTCCCATCCGAACGCCGCGGTCCGATCCGCTTCGCGCGCGTCCCCAAATTTTGCATCCCGCGGAATCCGCGAACGGCAGATCGGTCTGTCAGATGCGGGGTTTCCCGCGATCCGTCGCTCGGAGATCGTCGAAGCCCGAAAGATCACTCGACGAAAGAAGAGAATGGATCGAGTCGACTGAAGACGAGTTGCTCACTATCGACGAAGAGATTCTTTGGTCCAGAACAACGCACGACCAGTGTGCAAAGGTTAATCGGAAACAACATCAACTCCTTCCTCACTCGAAGCCTCAATCCATTCGGGGGCTAATGATGGGGTCATGTACCTAGGGTAGGGTCACGGACCTGATCTAAGTACCTTGCCCAAGGACACCCTTAGAAGAGGTCGCCTTCCAGTCGACCAACGAGGGACTCACTCGACTGACTTGAAGGACTCGACCACGAAGACTCACTCGACCACCAGAAGGTCAAGAGGCACTCTGCACTGCAACGGCCTGTAATTAAGTAGACTTTATGATAGTAAAGACACTTTATGTGGGGCGTTACCAGTAACGCCCCGGACTTAACTCACCTTAAACCCTCTCCTACGTGGGCTGGCTGGGGTCCTGGCGCACTCTATATAAGCCACCCCCCTCCACAGGTAGAGGGATCGGCACCTTGTAACTCATATACTCATAATCCACTCGACCGCCTCCGGGCTCCGAGACGTAGGGCTATTACTTCTTCCGAGAAGGGCCTGAACTCGTACATCCCTTGTGTCTACAACCTCTCCATAGCTAGGACCTTGCCTCTCCATACCTACCCCCCACTCTACTGTCAGGCTTAGAACCACGACAGCAGACACAAATACTGAACCTAACTTTCATAAGATCTCCTGATGGAATTTTTTTACGAGATTTGTTCCTGTAGGTTTATTAACTGGGTGGCCCGATGGAGAAGTGTCCGGATTTCAAGGCGACTTGCTGCAAGAGCTATCCAAAGTGCACGAGCGAGCTCGGAAAGCAGTGAGGAAAATGGCTAAGGCTTTATGGCCATCCGATTCTCCTCCAGGAATGATGGGGAAGCTCGCGGAGTTATTCAAGGGAGCTCGTCTTCATTTTGAGCTATGGAAGGCATCAACATGTCGAGAAGGTGCACGAGAGCCTGGGCCATGGTGAAAACGCGGTATACCAGACTTGATCCGAATCATATGGCCCGGGTCGGACCTCGGGGACCAGATGGACAAGAAATTCCGGTTAGCTTGGTGTACGATCAAGTAAAGATAGCCGCCAAATTCTCACAAGAGGACTGTAAACTAGATAGCCTGATAGATGACATAGATAAAGAGTAGGCGTGTGATTTCATGTAACAATACCATTTATCATCAAGCTTATCTCTGACCGAATTGTAAAAGATTGTCATGGCAGACCTTCCGCTTCAACCTCCGAAACCCAAGGGTTGGAGTGTTTCTGAATACTATACCTGTGGGAAACACCAAGTATGTTCGGAAACCAGGCAATCCAGTCATAGTGCGTTAACAGACAAACCGTATTCGGGGAGCTATGTTATATTACTTTTTAACGTAAGAAACATCTTCCAGAGAGAATAGTTCCGTTAAGGGTTCCTCTCCCTAGGTCAGCATGCCTTATGTATACATGCCTAAGCCATGGTGCGAAAGAATCGTCGAAGTCTTTGTATTTTGATAGTTTATATTGCCACAAAGGTAGTTTGTCGTTTATCTGCCAACCAATTATTCCCTTAAGAACACTAGCTTTCGGCTTCACCCGTCTGAGGTACATGTCCAGATGACCCGGTTGTAACAATCGCAAATGTGCTCCCTTTATGCCCTAGCCGAACAAGCGGGAACGTAGGGCATAAGCACAGGAGCCAGGCAACCCAGCTTGGCAAAAACGTAAGTCATAGAGGTGCATATAAAGGCGAAGATAGGACGTATGTGAGAAAACAACATATATATGGTGAGCTTTATGCTCAAAACAATAAGCTTCTATTGAGAGAAGCCCCCAGTTATGATGGGGTGTGTACATTTAAGGATGCATACCCCTCAAGTGTGCGGCTTACCTGAACACACCCTGGAAATCATAAAGAAAAAACGAAAAAGAGGAAAAATGAAAAAGGAGAAAAAGGGAACAAACAAAGGTATGTGTCCGGACTCAGGCGTAGAATCTTCAGAGTCGAGCAGCTTTCCATGGGTTCGGCTCTAAGCGATTATCCAATGGATTGCGAAGGCGATAGGATCCTCCGGTGAGAAATTCATCTATAATGAAGGGACCCTCCCATTTGGGCTTGAGATTGTCCTTTTTCTTCTCTGGTAGGCGCAGAACGAGTTCACCGACATTATAAGTCTTTGCCCGCGCTTCTCTGCTTTGGTATCTTCGAGCTTGTTGTTGGTAGAATGCGGAACGAGCTTTTGCGACATTGCACTCCTCCTCCAGGCCATCTAAGTCGTCTTGCCGATCGAGCTTGGCCTCTCTCTCCTCATACATGCGCACTCGAGGTGAGTCATGAAAAATATCACAGGGCAAGACAACCTCTGCGCCATACAGCATGAAGAACAGTGTGTATCCGGTCGTGCGATTGGGCATGGTTCGCAGCCCCCAGAGTACGGAGTCAAGCTCCTTGACCCAGTGTTTGTCTGACTCCTTTAGGGATCACACTAGTCTGGGTTTGATGCCGCTTATTATCAGGCCATTGGCCCGTTCAACTTGACCGTTTGTTTGGGGGTGATATACAGAGGCGTAATCGAGCTTAATGCCCAGATTAGCGCACCAAGTTTTCACCTCGTCGGCTGTAAAGTTAGAGCCGTTGTCAGTAATAATGTTGTGTGGGATACCATAATGGTGCACGACACCGGATATAAAGTCTATCACTGGTCCGGCTTCAGCCGTTTTAACTGGTTTGGCCTCTATCCACTTAGTGAATTTATCTACCATAACCAGCAATTATTTTTTTCTTATCACTTCCCCCTTTAAGGGGTCCGACCATGTCTAGCCCCCATACCGCGAAAGGCCAAGTAATGTGGATTGCTCATAGGGCAGTGGGCGGCATATGACTTTGTTTGGCAAAAAGCTGGCATCCGATACATCATTGTACGAGGTCCTGTGCATCTGCTCGGGCCATGGGCCAAAATAAACATGTACAAAAGGCCTTACTTACAAGGGCCCGAGCTGTGGTGTGATGGCCACCAAGACCAGCATGTATTTCGGCCAAGAGCTGCCGTCCATCCTCTTCGGAGATACATCTTTGAAGGACCCCGGTAGTACTTTTCTTGTAGAGTTTGCCTTCATGGACTTTGTAGGCTTTGGAGCATCAAACTATGTGACGGGCCTTGTTTTGGTCATCAGGGAGCTCCTGCCTATTGAGGTAGGCTAAGAAGGGTTCAGTCCATGGGGCGATCACCACCATGATTACGTGGGAGGAAGGCGTTGGTTCGGTTCTCGAGCCCCCAATGATATCCGAATCGTGTTCGGCATCCGAGGGTGTGGTTGGCGCCGGACTGGAATTTCCGCTCTCGTCCTGCCATACCACAGATGGCTTGAAAAGCCTTTCCACGAAGGTGTTAGGCGGGACGGGGTCGCGTTTAGCGCCCATTCGAGCAAGGATGTTCGCTGCTTGATTACTGTCTCGGGCCACATGATGAAACTTGAGCCCCTCAAACCGAGCTGATATTTTGAGTACGGCGTTGCGATAGGCTGCCATCTTTGGATCTTTTGCATAGAATTCTCCGTTTATTTGGGATATTGTGAGGTTCGAGTCCCCACGCACCTCCAGGCGTTGTATGCCCATAGAAACAGGCATCTGGAGACCATGTAGGAGTGCCTCATATTCGGCCACGTTATTGGATTCTGTATACATGATTTGTAATACATAACGGAGTGTGTCCCTTGTGGGGGATGTTAGAATGATACCAGCCACCAGCCTGACCAACATTTTAGAGTCGTCGAAGTACATTACCCAGTTGGAGTATGTGCCATACTCTTTAGGGAGTTCGGCTTCTGTCCATTTGGCGACAAAGTTGGCAAACACCTGAGATTTAATAGCTCGACGTGGCTTGTATGTTACTTCAAATGGTAAGAGCTCGATAGCCCATTTTGCAATGTGCCCAGTGGCATCTCAATTGTTTCTGATGTCATTGAGTGGTACCTCGGAGGCCACCGTGATCGAGCACTCTTGAAAGTAGTGCTGCAGCTTCTGAGATGCCATGAAAACTGCATATGATATCTTTTGATAGTGCGGGTATCAGGATTTGCATGGCGTGAGGACCTCTGATACATAGTATATTGGTTTTTGGAGTGGGACCTTGTGTCCCTCTTCCTCTCGTTCAACGACGAGCACAACGCTCACCACCTGGTGAGTTGCAGATATATACAACATCATAGGTTCGCCGACGTTTGGTGCAGCAAGGATTGGGTTGTTTGCTAACAAAGTTTTTATTTCTTCCAACCCGGTTGTTGCCGCATCCGTCCACTCGAAGTGGTCGTTACATCGGAGTAGGCGATATAGCGGCAGCGCCTTCTCTCCCAATCTGGAAATAAAGCGGCTCAAGGCTGCCACACACCGAGCTAGTTTTTGGACCAATTTTAGGTCTGTTGGTGTTGCCAACTGTGACAGGGCTCAGATTTTGGCCGGATTAGCTTCGATTCCTTTATTGGAAACAATGATTCCGAGCAGCTTTCCATTCGGAATGCCGAAAACACATTTTTCCGGATTGATCCGTATGTCATATGTTCGGAGGTTGTCAAATGTAAGGCGTAAGTCGTCCACCAATGATTCGACATGTTTAGTTTTGATGACTACACCATCTACATATGCCGCCACCGTCTTGCCAATTTGTTTTTCCAGGCATGTTTGAATCATGCGCTGGTAAGTGGCGCCGGTGTTTTTGAGTCTGAAAGGAATAGTGTTGAAGCAAAAAGGCCCGTACGGCGTAATGAATGCCGTTGCGGCCTGATCGGATTCCTTCATCTTAATTTGATGGTATCTGGAGTATGCATCAAGGAAACATAGTGAATCGTGTCCTGTAGTTTCATCAATGATTTGGTCAATGCGGGGCGGTGGGAAGGGGTCCTTAGGGCAAGCCTTGTTGAGGTCTTTGAAATCGACACAAAGGCGCCAAGATTTGTCCTTCTTTGGCACCATGACTAGGTTAGCTAGCCAATCCAGGTGTTTGATCTCTCTAAAGAAGTCGGCTTCGAGTAGTTTGGCTAGCTCCTCCCCCATAGCTTGTCGCCTGGGTTCGGAAAATTGCCGCAACGTTTGCTTAACTGGCTTGAACCCCTTTACTGTGTTGAGGATGTGTTCGGCCAATCTGCATAGGATTCCTGGCATATCCGAGGGATGCCAGACAAAATGTCCCAATTCTCGCGCAGGAATGCTCTTAGAGCAGCGTCAACCGTTAGATCCAGCTGTGCTCCAATGGCTGCTGTTTTATTAGGATCCGTCAGGTGAACTTGGAATTCGACTATTTCGTCTGCTGGCTTGAAAGAAGTGAACTTAGGCCTTTTATCGAGGATTACATCGTCTCTATCCACTGTGGAACGCAGAGCGGTGAGCTCCTCGACCGCAAGGGCCTCGGATAATGCCTCGAGGGCCAGGGATGCGGTTTTGTTTTCGGCATAGAGTGTTATGTCCGGATCACTGGTGATTGTGATAACTCCATTGGACCCGGGAATTTTGAGCTTCATGCACTCGTAATGGGGTATGGCTTGAAAGCATGTGAATGCGTCTCGCCCCAACAGGGCATGATATCCACTGTTGAAAGGTGCCATGTGGAAGATTAACTCTTTGGACCTGTAGTTCTCCGGCGTGCCGAATACCACATCAATTTTAATTTTCCTTGAGCATCGTGCTTCTCAGCTAGGGATAATGCCTCGAAAGGTTGTGCTGCTCTACTCGATGCAACTCTTGTCTATTGGCATTTTTTTGAGCATATCCTTGTAGATGAGGTTCACTCCGTTGCCGCCGTCCATGAGTACTTTAGCGAGCCGAAAGCCATCGACGATTGGATTTAAGACCAAAGAGGCTGGTGCACGGACTGATCGAGCCCTTGGCTCGTCGTTGGCGGTGAAAGTTATCACCGTATCGTTCCAAGGGTTTACTGCGGCTACTTGGTTGACTTCACCGAGGTCGCGGAGTGTCCTTTTACGCCGATTATTTGAAGAGAAGGTCTTGAAGACTGTAAAGACGTTGAGGTCATCGTCCTCCGGAGGGTACTTCTCGGAGGTCGTATTGGTGAGGATAGCCTCACCGATCTTGGCTACCTACCGGAGCACCCAACATGCCCGAAGGCTATGTGTTGGTTCAGAATTCGGCGTCGTGTGTATCCGACAGGGCTTGTCGAGCCATTCATCAAGGACAGTTCTGTGTCCCATTGAGGGTTTAATTTTCTTGTTCATAGGGTGATGATCAGGTGCCCCGTGGGGGTGCATCCTTTTTGCCCGTCCGGTGGGTGGCTTCAAGGCAGACGGTTCCCACCGAGCTGTCTGGGCTTTCCAGGTGCTTTCCATGGCGCGATATTTCTGTACTATGTGTGCCAAATCTGCAAAGTGCAGTATGCGGCGTCGGTTGAGGGCATTGAGGACACACTCGTCTGTACAGTTGCGGAAAAATACTGAAACCGCGTCGTCGTCGCAACAATCTCTGATTTTATTTTTAACAAGGAGGAATCTGGCCCAAAAGTGATGGACCATTTCTTGAGGTTGCTGCCGCACATACATTAGGTCGCATATGTCCGGAGGACCGAAATTGCTTGGGGAATATTGCTTGTGGTGGGTGGGCTGGTTTAAATCCAAACCCCGACCCATTGTGGGATCCGGAGTTTTAAGAATTTCTGAGGTCACTAGCCCAGGATCCGGAGTATCCTGGGGGTTTTCAGGCTCAACGCCCGGTTCTATGTTCAGAGGACAGGGAGTCTCTTCCTGAAGATGGGTATCCGGCTCGCAGGGCTCGATGATCCGAACATAACTTGTTCTCAGCATAGGGGGAGAGTTATCCTTGGCTTGCTCCTCCACAACCGTAACCAAATAGGTGATCAACAGGGACTTGATTTCCCTCTGATCGTGTTTAAGCCCAATCAGATCGTAGTCTGTCATGACCCCTAGGGCGGTGATGCGATCTAGCAGTTTGTTCAAAGACGAAAGATCTGCCAGATCCATCTTATCGGCGAAGCCAATGCGGAGATGATTTTTGGTGGTTTGGGGGACCGGCTTTGGCTTAATGGCCGAGCGGGCGCCCATGGTAAAACTGCCGAGCTGGAGGATCTGCCCAGGAGATAGGGCCCTTACAGAGGTGATTTTGTCATTAACGACAAGACGAGCCATCGATCCTTCTATTGACGACATGGAGGAACTCTCAATTAAAGCACCAATGTCGGTGTCAAAACCGGCCAATCTCGGGTAGGGGTTCCCGAATTGTGCGTCTAAGGATCAAAGGTAACAGAAGACAAGGGACACGATGTTTACCCAGGTTCGGGCCCTCTTAATGGAGGTAATACCCTACTTCCTGCTTGATTGACTTTGATGAGTATATGGGTTACAAGAGTTGATCTACCTCGAGATCGTACTTTCTAAACCCTAGATGTCTAGCATATATGATTATGATTGCCTCTACAGACTAAGCCCTCTGGTTTATATAGACACCGGAGGGGACTAGGGCTGTATAGAGTCGGTTTACAGAGAAAGGAAACTACATGTCTGGCCGCCAAGCTTGCTATCCATGCAACGGAGAGTCCCATCCGGACACGAGGGAAAACCTTCTATCATGTATCTTCACGGCCCATCAGTCCGGCCCATGTCACATAGCCCGGATGCCTGAGGACCCCCTTATCCAGGACTCCCTCAAGGGGGGCGCCACACATAACCACGATAATCTTTTAGTCGTGCGTGGCGCCCCCCTCCACTGTTTACACCCTCGATCATATTTTCGTAGTGCTTAGGCGAAGCCCCGCGGAGATAGCATCACCATCACCATTACCACACCGTCGTGCTGCTGGAACTCATCCAGTACCTCGTTGTCTTGCTGGATAAAGAAGGTGTGGACGTCACCGAGCTGAACATGTGCTGAACTCGGAGGTACCATACGTTTGGTACTCAATCGATTGGATCGCGAAGAAGTTCGACTACATCAATCGCATTACTAAACGCTTCCGCTTACGGTCTATGAGGGTATGTAGACACACTCTCCCCTCTGGTTGCTATGCATATCCTTGATAGATCTTGCGTGTGCGTAGAATTTTTTTGTTTTCCATGCAATGTTTCCCAACAGTGGTATTAGAGCTAGGTCTATGCGTAGATAATATGCACGAGTAGAAAGCAAAGAGTTGCGGGCGGTGATAGTCATACTGCTTACCACCAACGTCTTATTTTGATTTGGCGGTATTGTGGGATGAAGCGGCGCGGACCAACCATACATGTCCACGCACATGAAAATGGTTCCACCGACTGACATGCAACTAGTTTTGCATAAAAGGTGGCTGGCGGGTGTTTGTTTCTTCTACTTTAGTTGAATCGAATTTGACTACGGCTGGTCCTTGAAGAAGGTTAAAATAGCAAAGTTGATGAATCACCGTTGTGGGTTTTGTGTAGGTAAGAACATTTCTTGCTAGAAGCCCGTAGCAGCCACGTAAAACTTGCGACAACAAAGTAGAAGACGTCTAACTTGTTTTTGCAGGGCATGTTGTGATGTGATATGGTCAAGATGTGATGTGATATATGTTGATGTATGAGATGATCATGTTTTGTAATATCGACAACCGGCAGGAGCCTTAGGGTTGTCTCTTTATTGTACGAAATGCAAGTGCCATGTAATTGCTTTACTTTATCGCTATGCATTAGCAATAGTTGTAGAAGAAATAGTTGGCGATACAACCCCGACGCTACGATGGAGATCAAGGTGTCAAGCCGGTGACGATGGAGATCATGATGATGCTTTGGAGATGGAGATCGAAAGCACAAGATGATGATGGACATATCATATCACATATTTTGATTGCATGTGATGTTTATCTTTTTTGCATCTTATTTTGCTTAGAACGGCGGTAGCATTATAAGATGATCCCTTCACTAAATTTCAAGACAAAAGTGTTCTCCCCGAGTATGCACCATTGCCAAAGTTTGTCGTTTCGAAGCACCGCATGATGATCGGGTGTGTTAGACTCTACATTCACATACAACGGGTGTAAGACAGTTTTGCACATGCAGAATACTTGGGTTAAACTTGACGAGCCTAGGATGTACATACATGGTCTCGGAAAACTGGAGACCAAAAGGTCGAACGTGAGTCATATAGTAGATATGATCAACATAGAGATGTTCACCATTGATGACTACCCCATCTCACGTGATGATCAGACATGGGTTAGTTGATTTGGATCACGTATCACTTAGATAACTTGAGGGATGTTTATTTAAGTGGGAGTTCTTTAGTAATTTGATTAACTAAACTTAAATTTATCATGAACTTAGTCTTGTAGTTTTGCATATCTATGTTGTAGATCAATGGCCTGAGCTACCATTCCCCTAAATTTTAATGGGTTCCTACAGAAAGCTAAGTTGAAAGATGATGGTAGCAACTACACGGGCTGGATCCGTAACTTGAGGATTATCCTCATTGCTGTAGAGAAGAATTACGTCCTTGATGCACCGCTAGGTGATAAACCTGCTGCAGGAGCTACTGCAGATGTTATGAATGTCTAGCAGGCTCGATCTGATGACTACTCAATAGTTCAGTGTGCCATGCTTTACGGCTTAGAACCGGGACTTCAAAGACGTTTGAACGTCATGGAGAATATGAGATGTTCCAAGAGTTGAAGTTAATATTTCAAGCAAATGCCTGGGTTGAGAGATATGAAGTCTCCAACAAGTTCTATAGCTGCAACATCGAGGAGAACAATTCTGTTAGTGAACACATACTCAAAATGTGTGGGTATCATAACCACTTGACTCAGCTGGGAGTTGAACTTCCACTTGATAGTGTTATTGACAGAGTTCTTCAATCACTGCCACCAAGCTACAAAGGCTTCATGATGAACTATAATATGCAAGGGATGAATAAAACGATTCCTGAGCTCTTCGCAATGCTTAAGGCCACAGAGGTAGAAATCAAGAAGGAGCATCAAGTGTTGATGGTTAACAAGACCACTTGTTTCAAGAAAAAAGGCAAGGGAAAGAAAGGGAACTTCAAGAAGAATGGCAAGCAAGTTGCCACTCCCGGGAAGAATCCCAAAGCTGGACCCAAGCCTGAAACTAAGTGCTTCTACTGCAAAGGGAGTGGTCACTAGAAGCGGAACTGCCCCAAATACTTGGCGGATAAGAATGATGGCAAAGTGAACAAAGGTATATTTAATATACATGTTATTGATGTGTACCTTACTAATGCTCGTAGTAGCGCCTGGGTATTTGATACTGGTTCGATTGCTCATATTTTTAACTCGAAATAGGAGCTACGGAATAAACGAAGATTGGCTAAGGATGAGTTGATGATGTGCGTCGGGAATGGTTCTAAGGTCGATGTGATCGCCGTTGGCATGCTACCTCTACATCTACCTTCGGGATTAGTTTTAGACCTAAATAATTGTCATTTGGTGCCAACGTTGAGCATGAACATTATATCTGGATCTTGTTTATTGCGAGATGGTTATTCATTTAAATCACAGAATAATGGTTGTTCTATTTATATGAGGGATATCTTTTATGGTCGTGCACCCTTGATGAATGGTATATTCTTGTTGAATCTCGATCGTAGTGATACACATGTTCATAATATTGATGCCAAAAGATGCAAAGTTGATAATGATGGTGCAACATACTTGTGGCACTGCCATTAGGTCATATTGGTGTAAAGCGCATGATGAACTCCATGCAGATGGACTTTTGGAATCACTTGATTATGAATCATTTGATACTTGCAAACGATGCCTCATGGGCAAGATGACTAAAACTCCATTCTCCGGAACAATGGAGCGAGCTAATGACTTATTGGAAATAATACATACCAATGTATGCGGTCCGGTGAGTGTTGAAGCACGCGGCAGGTATCGTTATTTTCTAACCTTCACAGATGATTTGAGTAGGTATGGGTATATCTACTTGATGAAACACAAGTCTGAAACATTTGAAAAGTTCAAAGAATTTCAGAGTGAAGTGGAGAATCATCATAGTAAGAAAATAAAGTTTCTATGATCTAATCGCAGAGGCGAATTTTGAGTTACGAGTTTGGCCTTATTTAAAACAATGTAGAATTGTTTCACAACTCATGCCACCTGGAACACCACAACATAATGGTGTGTCCGAACATCGAAATTGTACTTTATTAGATATGGTGCATTCTATGATGCCTCTTACCGATTTACCACTATCATTTTGGGGTTATGCATTAGAGACAGCTGCATTCACGTTAAATAGGGCACCATCTAAATCCGTTGAGACGAGACCGTATGAATTATGGGTTGGCAAGAAACCTAAGCTGTCGTTTCTTAAAGTTTAGGGTTGCGACACTTATGTCAAAAGGCTTCAACCTGATAAGCTCGAATCCAAATCAGAGAAGTGTGTCTTCATATGATACCCTAAGGAAACAATTGGATACACCTTCCACCATAGATCCGAAGGCAAGATCTTTGTTGCCAAGAATGGAACCTTTCTAGAGAAGGAGTTTCTCTCAAAAGAAGTGAGTGGGAGTAAAGTAGAACTTGATGAGGTAATCGTACCTTCTCTCGAATTGGAAAGTAGTACATCAGATAAACCTGTTCCCGTGATGCCTACACCAACTAGAGAGGAAACTAATGATGATGATCATGAAGCTTCGGATCAAGTTACTACTGGACCTCGTAGGTCGAACAGAGCACGTTTCGCACCAGAGTGGTATGGTAATCCTGTCCTGAAAGTCATGTTATTAGACCATGGCGAACCTACGAACTATGAGAAAGCTATGATGAGCCCAGATTCCGATAAATGGCTTGAGGCCATGAAATCTAAGATAGGATCCATGTATGAGAACAAAGTGTGGACTTTGGTGGACTTGCCCAATGATCGGCAAGCCATTGAGAATAAATGGATTTTCAAGAAGAAGACTGACACTGATGGTAATGTTACTATCTACAAAGCTCGACTTGTCACGAAATGTTTTCGACAAGTTCAAGGAGTTGACTATGATGAGACTTTGTCACCCGTAGTGATGCTTAGGTCTGTCCGAATCATGTTAGCAATTGCCGCATTTTATGAGTATGAAATCTGGCCAATGGACGTCAAGACTACATTCCTTAATGGATTTCTTAAAGAAGAGTTGTATATGATGCAACCAGAAGGTTTTGTCGATCCTAAAGGTGCTAACAAAGTGTGCAAGCTCCAGCGATCCATCTATGGATTGGTGCAAGCATCTCAGAGTTGGAATATACGCTTTGATGAGGTGATCAAAGCATATGGTTTTATACAAACTTATGGTGAAGCCTGTGATATGTCCATTTTGCATCATGTTTTCTTACTATTATTTATGATGTTATTATCCATAATAATGCTTTTGGAGTAATTCTAATGCCTTTTCTCTCATAATATGCAAGGTATACACAAAGAGGGAGAATTCCGGCAGCTGGAAATCTGGACCTGGAAAAGCTACGTCAGGCCACCTATTCTACACAACTCCAAACAAGCCGAAACTTCACGGAGATTTTTATCAAATATATGATGAATATTGGAGCAAATAACTACCATAGGGGGCCCACCAGGTGGGCACAACCCACATGGACGCTCCAGGGAGCCCAGGCGTGCCCTGGTGGGTTGTGCTCACCCAGGCCCACCTCTGGTGCCCATCTTCTGGTATATAAGTCATTTTGACCTAGAGAAAAAATAAGGAGAGGACTTTTGGGATGGAGTGTCTCCGCCTCGAGGCGAAACTTGGGCAGGAGCACTTTTGCCCTCCAGCGGAGCGATTCCGCAGGGGGAACTTCCCTCCCGGAGGGGGAAATCATCGTCATCATCATCACCAACAACTCTCCCATCTTGGGGAGGGAAATCTCCATCAACATCTTCGACAACACCATCTCATCTCAAACCCTAGTTCATCTCTTGTGTTCAATCTTATTACCGGAACTATAGATTGGTGCTTGTGGGTGACTAATAGTGTTGATTACATCTTGTAGTTGATTACTATATGGTTTATTTGGTGGAAGATTATATGTTCAGATCCAATATGCTATTTAATACCCCCCTGATCTTGAGCATGATGATCGTTTGTGAGTAGTTACTTTTGTTCTTGAGGTCAAGGGAGAAATCATGTTGCAAGTAATCATGTGAACTTGATATGTGTTCGATATTTTGATAGTACGTATGTTCTGATTCCCTTAGTGGTGTCATGTGAACATCGACTACATGACACTTCACCATATTTAGGCCTAAGGGAATGCATTGTGGAGTAGCAATTAGATGATGGGTTGCGAGAGTGATAGAAGCTTAAACCCAGTTTATGCGCTATTCCGTAAGGGACCGATTGGATCCAAAAGTTTAATGCTATGGTTAGAATTTATTCTTAATACTTTTCTCATAGTTGTGGATGCTTGCGGGAGGAGTAATCATAAGCACCTAAGCACCGGTCCACCCACATATCAAATTATCAAAGTACCGAACACGAATTAAGCCAACATGATGAAAGTGACTAGATGAAAATCCTGTGTACCTCAAGAACGCTTTGCTTATCATAAGACACCGTTTTGGCCAGTCCTTTGCCTCAAAAGGATTGGGATACCTTGCTGCACTTTTTCTACTATTATCGTTACTTGCTCGTTACAAATTACCTTGCTATCAAACTACTCTGTTACTTACAATTTCAGCACTTGTAGACATTACCCTGCTGAAAACCACTTGTCATTTCCTTCTGCTCCTCATTGCGTTCGACACTCTTACTTATCGAAAAGAGCTACAATTGATCCCCTATACTTGTGGGTCATCAAGGCTATTTTCTGGCGCCGTTGCCGGGGAGTGAAGCGCCTTTGGTAAGTGGAATTTGGTAAGGAAACATTTATATAGTGTGCTGAAATTTATTGTCACTTGTTACTATGGAAAACAATCCTTTGAGGGGTTTCTTCGGGGTATCTTCACCTCGTCTAGAACCACTATTAGTTACCCCTCAACCTACTACACCTACTGAAAATATTGAATATGAAATTCCTTCGGGTATGATAGAACAACTGCTAGCTAATCCTTATGCAGGAGATGGAACCGAACATCCTGATATGCACTTGATTTATGTAGAACAAATTTGTGGATTGTTTAAGCTTGCAGGTTTACCCAGATATGAAGTTATGAAGAAGGTTTTCCCTTTATCTTTGAAGGGAAAGCATTGGCATGGTATAGGCTATGCGATGATATTGGATCTTGGAATTGGAATCGATTGAAATTGGAGTTCCATCAAAAAATTTATCCTATGCATCTAGTTCATCGTGATCGGAATTATATATATAATTTTTGGCCTCGTGAAGGAGAAAGTATTGCTCTAGCTTGGGGGAGGATTAAATCAATGTTATATTCATGCCCCAATCATGAGCTCCCAAGAGAAATTATTATCTAGAACTTTTATGCTCGGCTTTCTCGTAATGATCAAACCATGCTTGATACTTCTTATGCTGGTTCTTCTATGAAGAAGACTATTGAATTCCGGTGGGGTATTTTGGAAATAATTAAACTCAACTCTGAAGATTGAGAACTCAAGAAAGTTAAAGAGTCAGGTATTAAACTTAAGTATGATTGTGTTAAATCTTTTATGGATACCGATGCTTTTCAAAAGTTTAGCACTAAATATGGACTTGACTCTGAGATAGTAGCCTCCTTTTGTGAATCATTTGCTACTCATGTTGATCTCCCTAAAGAGAAGTGGTTTAAATATCACCCACCTATTAAATAAGAAATTAAGGAACCGGTACAAGTTAAAGAAGAAACTATACTTTACAATGTTGATCTAGTTGTTCCTACTACTTATATTGAGAAACCACCTTTCCTTGTTAGGATAAAGGAACATACTAAAGTTTCAACTGTGGTTAACAAAAGATATATTAAAACACCTAAACCTGATGAACAAATTAAAGTAGAACCTAGTATTTCTATGGTTAAAGACCTCTTGGAAAAAGATATAGATGGGCATAGACCTGATAAAAAAGATAAACATAGACTTGTTGTTGGCATGCCCGTCATCTCAGTTAAAATAGGAGATCACTGTTACCATGGTTTATGTGACATAGGTGCTAGTTGATACGTCTCCGTCGTATCTACTTTTCCAAACACTTTTGCCCTTGTTTTGGACTCTAACTTGTATGATTTGAATGGAACTAACCCGGACTGACGCTATTTTCAGCAGAATTACCATGGTGTTGTTTTATGTGCCGAAAACAAATATTCTCTGAATGACCTGAAACTCCACAGGAGGTCTTAGAAAAAATAATAAAAAATCCTCGCCAAATATGAAGACCAGGAGGCCCACACCCTTCTCACGAGGGTGGGGGGCGCCCCCCCCCCCTAGGGCACGCCCCCCTACCTTGTGGGCCCCCTGTTGCGTCTCCGACTCCAACTCCACCTCTATATATTGAGTTTCGATGAGAAAAAAACCAGAGAGAAGAAATCATCGCGTTTTACGATATGGAGCCACCGCCAAGCCCTAAAACCTCTCGGGAGGGCTGATCTGGAGTCCGTTCGGGGCTCCAGAGAGGGGGATTCGTCGCCGTCGTTATCATCAACCATCCTCCATCACCAATTTCGTGATGCTCACCTCCGTGCGTGAGTAATTCCATCGTAGGTTGCTGGACGATGATGGGTTGGATGAGATTTATCATGTAATCGAGTTAGTTTTGTTAGGGTTTGATCCCTAGTATCCATTATGTTCTGAGATTGATGTTGCTATGACTTTGCTATGCTTAATGCTTGTCACTAGGGCCCAAGTGCCATGATTTCAGATCTGAACCTATTATCTTTTCATCAATATATGAGATTTCTAGATCCTATCTTGCAAGTCTATAGTCACCTACTATGTGTTATGATCTGGCAACCCTGAAGTGACAATAATCAGGACCACTCCCGGTGATGACCGTGGTTTGAGGAGTTCATGTATTCACTATGTGCTAATGCTTTGTTCCGGTTCTCTATTAAAAGGAGGCCTTAATATCCCTAAGTTTCCAATAGGACCCCGCTGCCACGGGAGGGTAGGACAAAAGATGTCATGCAAGTTCTTTTCCATAAGCACGTATGACTATATACGGAATACATGCCTACATTACATTGACGAATTGGAGCTAGTTCTGTGTCACCCTATGTTATGACTATGACATGATGAACCGCATCCGGCATAATTATCCATCACTGATCCGGTGCCTACGAGTTTTCCATATACTGGTTTACGCTTATTTACTTTTCCGCTACTACTGTTATAATCACTACAAAATACCAAAAATATTACTTTTGCTGTCTTTACTTTTGTTGCCGTTACCACTACTATCATATTACTTTTCTACTAAACACTTTGCTGCAGATACTAAGTTTCCAGGTGTGGTTGAATTGACAACTCAACTGCTAATACTTGAGAATATTCTTTGGCTCCCCTTGTGTCGAATCAATAAATTTGGGTTGAATACTCTACCCTCGAAAGCTGTTGCGATCCCTATACTTGTGGGTTATCAAGACTAATTTCTGGCACCGTTGCCGGGGAGCATAGCTCTATTCTTTGAGTCACTAGGGATTTATATCTGCTTATCATTATGAAGAACTTGAGAGATCCAAAAACCAAGATCTATCCCTCAACTACGAGGGGAGGTAAGGAACTGCCATCTAGCTCCACACTTGATTCACCTTCTGTTATGAGTAAGTTTGCGACACCTACACCTGCTTATGCTATTCGTTCCGATATGTCGCATGTTATTGATGATGCCACTTCCGCTATGCATGATACTTATGATGAAACTGCTTCTATGTCTGATACTACTGTGCCCCTTGGTGAGTTTCTTGATGAACAAATTGCTAGGGCTAGAGAAAAAGAAATTATTGAATCTGAATACGATGATGATAGTGATGATGAAAATATGTTTGTTATCCCTGAAGGTGATCTTTTTGATAAGGAATCTTCTGCCGCTATTTTCGCTTGCAGGGATAGATATGAGCTTAAGAGGTTATTAATTAAATGGAACAAAGAATCACTTAGAGATAAAATGAGACCCGACCCTGCTTTTGCTACTTCACCTATATGTGTTCCTGATAAAGATTATGAATTCTCTATTGATCCTGATATAATTACTTTGGTTGAATCTGATCCGTTTTATGGCTATGAATCTGAAACTGTTGTGGCACATCTTACTAAGTTAAATGATATAGCTGCCCTGTTCACTAATAATGAGAGATCACGTTACCTCTATTTACTCAAAATATTTCCGTTCTCATTAAAGGGTGATGCTAAGATATGGTTTAATTCTCTTGATCCTGGTTGTGTGCGTAGTCCCCAGGATATGATTTATTACTTCTCTGCTAAATATTTCCCTGCTCATAATAAACAAGCTGCTTTGAGGGAAATATACAACTTCGTGTAAATTAAAGAAGAGAGTCTCCCACAAGCTTGGGGGAGGCTTCTCAAGTTACTTAATGCTTTGCCTGATCATCCTCTTAAGAAACATGAAATACTTGATATCTTTTATAATGGACTAACCGATGCTTCCAGAGATTACCTGGATAGTTGTGTTGGTTCTCTTTTCAGGGAAAGAACACCGGATGAAGCTGAAATTCTATTGAATAATATGTTGACAAATGAAAATAATTGGGCACCTCCTGAGCCACCTCCTGAGCCAACTCCTGAGCCAGCTCTTGCTCCAATTACTGAGCCTATTCCTAAACCAACTCCGAAGAAGAGAGGTGTTCTATTTCTCAGTCCTGAAGATATGCAAGAGGCAAAGAAATCTATGAAAGAGAAAGGTATTAAAGCTGAAGACGTTAAGAATTTACCTCTTATTGAAGAAATACATGGTCTTAATTCACCGCCTGTTGAAGAAATTTATGATCTCAATTATTTATCTGTTGAAGAACCTCCTGACCCCGATATCCTGACACGGGTAGTAAAGGTAAATTCTCTCTATAGATATGCTAAAGCTGAAGTTCCTCCTACTAAAATTGCTAGTCAGTGCTTGGATGAGTTTGATAACTTTATGTATAAGCAAGACGACTTCAATGCTTACTTTGGTAGACAATTAAAAGAAAATGCTTATATGATTAGACGCTTGGGTGATTACATGGCTGATATTAAAGGTGAACTTAAACTTGTTAGCAAACATGCTTCTATGGTTACCACTCAAGTAGAACAAGTACTTAAAGCTCAAAAAGAAGTGCTTGAAGAAATTAATAGTAAGAAAAATGATTATGCTATTAGAGTGGCTACTAGAACTGGTAGAATGACTCAGGAACCTTTGTATCCTGAAGGCCACCCTAAGAGAATCGAGCTAGATTCTCAGAGAAATAATATTGATGTTCCTAGTTCTTCTAAAAAGAAGACAAAGAAAAATGATAGAACTGTGCAAACTTCTAGTGAACCTATTGTTGAACCACCTGATAGTACAAATGATATATCTATGTCTGATGCTGAAACACAATCTAGTAATGAACATGAACCTAATGAAAATATTAATGTTGATGTTCATGATGATGCTCAACCTAGTAATAACAATGATGTAGAAATTGAACCTGCTGTTGATCTTGAAAACCCACAATCAAAGAATCAATGTTATGATAAAAGAGACTTTGTTGCTAGGAAACATGGTAAAGAAAGGGAACCTTGGGTTCAGAAACCCATGCCTTTTCCTCCAAAACCATCCAAGAAAAAGGATAATGAGGATTTTGAGTGCTTTGCTGAAATGATTAGGCCTATCTTTTTGCGTATGAGATTAACTGATGTGCTCAAAACAAATCCTTATGCTAAATATATGAAGGATATCATTACTAATAAAAGAAAGATACCGGAAGCTGAGATTTCCACCATGCTTGCTAATTATACTTTTAAGGGTGGAATACCAAAGAAACTTGGGGATCCCAGAGTACCTACTATACCTTGCTCCATTAAAAGAAATTATGTTAAAACTGCTCTATGTGATCTTGGAGCCGGTGTTAGTGTTATGCCTCTCTCTTTATATCGTAGACTTGACTTGAATAAGCTGACACCTACCGAAATATCTTTGCAAATGGCTAATAAATCAACTGCTATACCTGTCGGTATTTTTGAGGATGTGCCTGTTTTGGTGGCAAACGTTATTATTTTAACGGACTTATTATTCTTGATATTCCCGAGGATGATAGTATGTCTATTATTCTTGGAAGACCTTTTCTTAATACTACAGGGGCTGTTATTGATTGCAACAAAGGCAATGTCACTTTTCATGTTAATGGTAATGAGCATACGGTACACTTTCCGAGGAAACCACCTCAAGTTCATAGTATCAACTCCATTGGAAAAATTCCATCGATTATAATTGGAGGTTTTGAATTTCCTATTCCTACTGTCAAGAAGAAATATGATATACTTATTATAGGGGATGTGCATATCCCCATTGAGGTAACTTAGTGTTATTCAAAATTTCTCCGATTCCGTGATTATCGGAATGAGTTTGTTAACAAGACTTGATCAACCTTGTTAGTGGATTCTTTTTCATGACCATGAGATGGATGAAACTAGAAACACAAACTTCTGTACCCACTCTATATTTTCTGTTATTTATATTAAATAAAGTAAAAATAGATTTTTTCTGTCTGTTATCTGATTATCCATGCAATATAAAAATAACCCGAAAATAAAAGTCCTCGGAATGACATGCCAATTTAATATGATTTTTCGGGAATATTTGAGGATTTACTGTGCAAAAATCACCGCAGGAGGAGCTGCCACCTGGCCACGAGGGTGGTGGGCGCGCCGCCCCTATAGGGCGCGCCCCCTGCCTTGTGGGCCCACGGTGGCCCTCCTCCACTTATCCCAGCACCCATCTTCTTCCTCTGTCCCACACAAACCCGAAAAACCAACTCAAGCACGAGTTCCAGCCACTTTTGCTGTGATTTTCGATCTCCTTGCTCAAAGCACCTCTTGCAAAACTGCTTGGGGAGATTGTTCCTTGGTATGTGACTCCTCCATTGGTTCAATTAGTTTTTTTTCTAGTGCTTTATTCATTGCAAATTTGTGTTGCATAGGTGACCATGTTCTTGAGCTTGCATGTCAAATTTATATGGTTCCAAGTAGTTTTGATGCATGATATAGGCTCTAGGCACTTGTGGGAGTAGTTGCTATCAGTTTTATTGAGTTTGGTTTAATTTTATTTTGAAGTTACTAAAAATTTCAGAATTTTTCAGAGAAAAACAATATTCTTAGGAAGATGTTCCAAGGTGGTTCCTCTAAGAAGCAAGGACCCAGGATTGCTATGCGCGATGCTCACGAGGATCCACCAAGAGACGCTCCAGTACGGCCTTGCAAATGGCCGTTGGAAATTTTATGGACCGTGCGGGAATTAAAGAAGAATTCAAAGCATATTTGTGCAATGCCGGTCTTGAGGATTTTGAGGGTAACAAATGCCCCCAGTATCATGATCTCACAAGTTCATTTGTGAGGAGGTTTGAGTATTCATCTTCGCGTAATTCTCCTTCAGTCATGTTTGATCTTTATGACAAATCTTATACCATGGATTTAGAGGATTTCACTTCTGCTTGCAAACTTCCATCATGGGGTAGTGTTAGGTATCCCCCTAAATCTGAATTTAGAAACTTTCTTGCTAGTATAACTGTGGGGGAATCTAGAGATATAACGCAGGCTACCACAGGGAGCATTCACTTTCCTGCTACACATTATTTTGGTCTCTTCATCGGTAGATGCATAAATGCTAAGGATGAAGCATGTCACATGTGTGTCCCTGATCTTAGCATTCTTAGGAGTGTTGTGCTAGGAGACCAATCTTATCATCTGGGAGCCACTGTAGCTCGTAGGTTGCATCATAATAGACATAATGGAGATTTCTTTGGAGGAATTTATGCAACCCACTTAGCTCATTTTCTTGAAATATACATTCGTGAGGGTGATACGGAGTTGCCTCCTGCATATTTAGATTATAACTCTACGGCTTCGCACCAGTTTGTCGAGAGGTCTGAATCACCTCTCTTATATCATTTAATTTTTGATAAATGACGTGTTTTCCGTATTACTCTCCCCGCTCCTGCCTTCTTTGATTCACAGGCAAAAAGAAGATATGTTATTACCAGAGAGGAGGCAGAAGAGTACAAGAGGAGAGCGGAGGCAGCTCGACTCCATGCTGCAGCTCAGCAGGCGATAACCGCTGCACAACAATATGAGCCTTCTTCTTCCTCATCACAGTACGACCCCAACAGCTATTATTATGGATATCCGCGAGGCCAGCCGTGGCCATAGACCAACTTAGGCCAAAAGCCTAAGCTTGGGGGAGTACGTATTTCTCACCGACATTACATTTATGTTCACACACACTCATTGCTAAATGTCAGTGCTCATACTTTTTCACTGTATTATCCATGCTAGTTTATTTTCTTTTTCCTGCTTTCTTCTTGTGTGTTTAATAAACCTTAAGAAAAATAAAAAAAATTAGTTGTAGCTTTTAATTAATTTACTTCCCATGCATGTAGTAGTAATTAAAAAGAAAACCCAAAAATATGTCCCGTTCTTCTTTTGCTTCTTGGGAGCTTTCCCGTGTAAATAGTTTTTATTTCTTTTCTTTTCTTTGGGGGTCAGTAGGAGAAGACCATAATTAAATTATTGAAGTGGCTCTTATATGCATTATTGTTGAATTAACCAAAGAGCCCATATTTCCTTGTCTTCTCCCGTTTGTTGAATGCTCGCATATTCCAGCTTAGTCCAATGCACATGCACTCTTATTATTATTCACACCGTTCGGTCGTGCAAGTGAAAGGCAATTATGATGATATATGATGGACTGACTGAGATGAGAAAAGCTGGTATGAACTCGACCTCTTTTGTTTTTGTAAATATGATGAGTCCCGCATTCTTGATTCAGCTTATTATGAATAAACATGTTTGCAATGACAACTATAGATAGTAGTTGCTTGTGCCATGCTTGATTAGCTATGAGTTATAATGATTTACCTTGTGTGCCAACATGCTATTAAGATGATTATGATGTGGTATGATGGGGTGGTATCCTCCTTTGAATGATTTAAGTGACTTGACTTGGCACATGTTCACGCATGTAGTTGAAACAAATCAACATAGCCTTCATGATATTTATGTTCATGGTGGATAATATCCTACTCATGCTTGCATCCAATGTTTATTAATTCTAATGCATGTACATGGTTCTTGTCGCTCTCTAGTTGGTCGCTTCCCAGTCTTTTGCTAGACTTCACCTGTACTAAGCGGGAATACTGCTTGTACATCCAATCCTTTAAACCCCAAAGTTATTCCAGATGAGTCCACTATACCTTCCTATATGCAGTATCTACCTGCCGTTCCAAGTAAATTTGTATGTGCCAAACTCTAAACCTTCAAATAAACATTCTGTTTTGTATGCTCGAATAGCTCATGTATCAACAAAGGCTATCCTTATCTTTCGTGTTAGGCGGGTTATTCTCAAGAGGAGTGGACTCCGCTCCTCACTCATGAGAGAATGGCTGGTCACCGGGATGCCCAGTCCCATGCTTTATGCAAACTAAATCAAAATTAACTGCAAACAAAACTCCCCCTGGGACCTAATGTATGTTGGAGGCACTCGTTGTTTCGAGCAAGCCATGGATTTATGCTTGTTGGTGGAAGGGGGAGTATAAACTTTACCATTCTGTTTGGGAACCACCTATAATGTGTTTAGCATGGAAGGTATCGCCATCTCTTAGTTGTTACGTTAACAACGAAAGTATACCGCTCAAAATACAATTTATCTCTATTTCAAAACTGAGCTCTGGCACCTCTACAAATCCCTGCTTCCCTCTGCGAAGGGCCTATCCATTTACTTTTATGTTGAGTCATCACCCTCTTATTAAAAGCACTAGCTGGAGAGCACTGCTGTCATTTGCATTCATCACTATTAATTTATGTTGGGTATGACTATGATTGGATCTCTTTTACCATGAATTACAATGTCTAGTCAGTCCTTGATCTTTAAAGGTGCTCTGCATTTATGTTTTGCGGTCTCAGAAAGGGCTAGCGAGATACCATCTTGTTATATCATATTATGATTGTTTTGAGAAAGTGTTGTCGTCCGAGATTTATTATTATGGCTTGCTAGTCAATTATGCTATTGATATGAGTGATTATGAGACCTGAGAATTATTGCAAATGTGGTTAGTTATGATCTATGCTGAAAACTTGAATGCTAGCTTGACATAGTTACAACAACAAGAGCAAACAGAGTTTGTAAAAGTTTTTCTTTCTTTCTTTCAGTTTGTCAACTGAATTTCTTGAGGACAAGCAAGGGTTTAAGCTTGGGGGAGTTGATACGTCTCCGTCGTATCTACTTTTCCAAACACTTTTGCCCTTGTTTTGGACTCTAACTTGTATGATTTGAATGGAACTAACCCGGACTGACGCTGTTTTCAGCAGAATTACCATGGTGTTGTTTTATGTGCAGAAAACAAATATTCTCGGAATGACCTGAAACTCCACGGGAGGTCTTATAAAAAATAATAAAAAATCCTTGCCAAATATGAAAACTAGGGGGCCCACACCCTTCTCATGAGGGTGGGGGGCGCCCCCCCTAGGGCGCCCCCCTACGTCGTGGGCCCCCTGTTGCGTCTCCGACTCCAACTCCACCTCTATATATTGAGTTTCGATGAGAAAAAAACCAAAGAGAAGAAATCATCGCGTTTTACGATACGGAGCCGCCGCCAAGCCCTAAAACCTCTCGGGAGGGCTGATCTGGAGTCCGTTCGAGGCTCCGGAGAGGGGGATTCGTCGCCGTCGTCATCATCAACCATCCTCCATCACCAATTTCATGATGCTCACCGCCGTGCATGAGTAATTCCATCGTAGGCTTGCTGGACGATGATGGGTTGGATGAGATTTATCATGTAATCGAGTTAGTTTTGTTAGTGTTTGATCCCTAGTATCCATTATGTTCTGAGATTGATGTTGCTATGACTTTGCTATGCTTAATGCTTGTCAATAGGGTCCGAGTGCCATGATTTCAGAACTGAACCTATTATGTTTTCATCAATATATGAGAGTTCTAGATCCTATCTTGCAAGTCCATAGTCACCTACTATCTGTTATGATCTGGCAACCCCGAAGTGACAATAATCGGGACCACTCCCGGTGACGACAGTGGTTTGAGGAGTTCATGTATTCACTATGTGCTAATGCTTTGTTCCGGTTCTCTATTAAAAGGAGGCCTTAATATCCCTAAGTTTCCAATAGGACCCCGCTGCCACGGGAGGGTAGGACAAAAGATGTCATGCAAGTTCTTTTCCATAAGCACGTATGACTATATACGGAATACATGCCTACATTACATTGACGAATTGGAGCTAGTTCTGTGTCACCCTATGTTATGACTGTTACATGATGAACCGCATACGGCATAATTATCCATCATTGACCCGGTGCCTACGAGTTTTCCATATACTGGTTTATGCTTATTTACTTTTCCGCTGCTATTGTTACAATCACTACAAAATACCAAAAACATTATTTTTGCTGTCTTTACTTTTGTTGCCGTTACCACTACTATCATATTACTTTGCTACTGAGCACTTTGGTGCAGATACTAAGTTTCCAGGTGATTGAATTGACAACTCAACTGCTAATACTTGAGAATATTCTTTGGCTCCCCTTGTGTCGAATCAATAAATTAGGGTTGAATACTCTACCCTCGAAAGTTGTTGCGATCCCCTATACTTGTGGGTTATCACTAGTGTGAGTGGTATTCCTTACACCTTATATCAAGAAATTATGAATGACATAGCACCCGCGGAGATAGAAGACATAGATGTTACTATTAAACTTGCTAATAGAGTCACTATTTCACCAATTGGGATTGTTAGAGATGTTGAAGTCTTGTGTGGGAAAATAAAATACCCTACTGATTTTCTTCTTCTTGGTTCCACACAAGATGGCTTTTGTCCCATTATATTTGGTAGACCTTTCTTGAACACCGTCAATGCTAGAATAGATTGTGAGAAGCAAACTATCAGTGTTAGTTTTGGTGATGAGTCTCATGAATTTAATTTTTCCAAGTTTAGTAGAAAGCTTCATAAAAAAGAATTATCTAGTAAGGATGAATTAATTGGTCTTGCTTCTATTGCTGTACCACCTACTGATCCTTTAGAACAATATTTGCTAGACCATGAAAATGATTTACATATGCATGAAAGAAAAGAAATAGATAAAAATTTCTTTGAGCAACGTCCTTTGCTTAAACACAATTTGCATATTGAAACTCTAGGAGGTCCTCCTCCACCTAAAGGTGATCCTGTGTTTGAATTAAATAAATTACCAAACACTTTGAAATATGCTTATCTTGAAGAAAAGAAGATATATCATGTTATTATCAGTGCTAACCTTTCAGAACATGAAGAAGAAAGATTATTGAAAGTTCTAAGGAAGCACCGAGCTGCTATTGGATATACTCTTGATGATTTAAAGGGCATTAGTCCTACTCTATGTCAGCACAAAATTAATATGGAACCTGATGCTAAACTCGTTGTTGATCACCAACGTCGGTTAAACCCAAAGATGAAAGAAGTGGTAAGAACGAAAATATTAGAACTTCTGGAAACATGTATAATATATCCTATAGCTGATAATAGATGGGTAAGTCCTGTTCATTGTGTCGCTAAGGAAGGAGGTATTGCTATTGTTCCTAATGATAAGAATGAACTTATTCCACAAAGAATTGTTACAGGCTATCGAATGGTAATTGATTTTAGAAAATTAGACAAAGCAACTAGAAAAGATCATTACCCTCTGCCTTTTATTGATCAAATTCTTGAAAGATTATCTAAGGACACACATTTTTGTTTCCTTGATGGATATTCTGGTTTTTTACAAATACCTGTTTCTCAACCTGATCAAGAAAATACCACTTTTACTTGTCCCTGTGGAACTTATGCTTATAGACGTATGCCTTTTGGTTTATGTAATGCACCTGCTACCTTTCAAAGATGTATGACTGCTATATTCTCTGATTTTTGTGAAAAGATTGTTGATGTTTTCATGGTTGACTTTTCTATTTATGGGAAGTCTTTTGATGACTGTTTAAGAAATCTTGATCGAGTTTTGCAGAGATGTGAACAAACAAATCTTGTCTTGAATTGGGAGAAGTGCCACTTTATGGTTAATGAAGGCATTGTCTTGGGTCATAACATTTCTGAAAGAGGTATTGAAGTGGACAAAGCTAAGGATTATGCAACTGAGAAAATGCCATGTCCTAAAGGTATAAAAGGTATTCGTCGTTTCTTAGGTCACGCTGGTTTCTATAGGATATTTATCAAAGACTTTTCTAAAATTTCTAGGCCTCTTATGAATCTTTTGCAAAAAGATATTCCTTTCATTTTTGATGATGATTGTTTAGAAGCCTTTGAAACGCTCAGGAAAGCCTTAATTTATGCACCTATTGTTCAACCACCTGTTTGGAACTTGCCTTTTGAAATTATGTGTGATGCTAGTGATTATGCTGTTGGTGCTGTTCTAGGACAAAGAGTTGATAAGAAATTAATGTAATTCATTATGCTAGTAAAACTCTAGACAGCGCTCAAAGAAATTACGCTACTACTGAAAAAGAATTCTTAGCAGTTGTGTTTGCTTGTGATAAATTTAGACCTTTTATTGTTGATTCCAAAGTAAATGTTCACACAGGCCATGCTACTATTAAATATCTTATGGAAAAGAAAGATGCTAAACCTAGACTTATTCGATGGGTTCTCTTATTACAAGAATTTTATTTACATAACATTGATAGAAAAGGAGCTGAGAACCCAGTAGCTGATAATTTCTCTAGGCTTGAAAATGTGCTTGATGACCTACTACCTATTGATGATAGTTTTCCTGATGAGTAGTAAGCTGCAATAAATGTTGCTCACAATACTCCTTGGTGTAGCGACCTGATCCCATTGGATCGAAGTCTCTGTTCTTAAGTGTCATCACTGGATCGGTATGCTGACACACAGAGTATGCGAGGATTTATAACAGAGGTAAATCACACGTATAAAGTAACGTAAATACTATTACCTCAGTCCAAATAGCGAAAGTAACAACAAAGATGTGGATTCACATCAACACCAACGGCAAAGTTGAGTGTAGACATCGTAACCCTAACGTATCACTTACTCGTCGTAAGATTCCTGCAACCTGAGACGTTGCAGCCATGTAGGTCAGTACATTGAATGTACTGGCAAATTCACACCATAGAATACTAAGGAGAAATGTCTATCTCTATATGCATATTTGGCTGGTGGAGGCTCTAAGTTTAATTTTGCATAAAGCTAACTTTTTTTCTCTACAACAAAAGAATAAATTTTATTTAACTACAAAGTTCATGACATTATAGAGAATGTACCCCCAACTCAATCCCAAATTAACATTAATAACCCAACAAATCTTCTATATCTAAATAGCTAGCCCCCACTAACTATTTCTCTCAACATGCAAGTGTAACACCCTCGATGCGACTATAGCTCCCACGTGTCGAGGCACGACTTAGAGACATAATCGCATTGAAGGCATATGTCGCAAGTTAGGCAATCTTCACAACATCCCATGTAATAAATATGTAATAAAAGGGGAGATAACATAGTTGGCTTACACTCGCCACGTCAATAAAGTTCATAAATATCATTACATCATCCAAAAACTCATGGACCGACTACGGCGCCAAAATAAAAGATAACCCAACATGCGACACAGTCCCGATCACCCCCAACTGGGCACCACTACTGATCATCAGGAAAGGAAACATAGTAACGTTGAGAGTCTTCGTCGAACTCCCACTTGAGCTCAAGCGCGTCACCTGGAGCAGAATCATCAGGGCCTGCATCTGGTGTAATAGTAATCTGTGAGCCACAGGGACTCATCAATCTCGCACCCTCGCGATCAAGACTATTTAAGCTTATAGGTAAGGCAAGGTAAATATGTGGAGCTGCAGCAAGTGACTAGCAAATATGGTGGCTAACTTATTCGCAAAAGAGAGCGAGAAGAGGAGGCAAAGCGCGAGCGAGAAACTAGAGGGCAACCTGCGCAAACATTACTCCGACACCGTGTCCACTTCCCGGACTCCGCCGAGAAGAGGCCATCACGGTAACACACTCAGTTGATTCATTTTAATTAAGTTAACGTTCAAGTTATCTACAACCAGACATTAACAAATTCCCATCTACCCATAACCGCGGGCACGGCTTTCGAAAGTTCAAATCCCTGCAGGGGAGTCCCAACTTAGCCCATGACAAGCTCTCACGGTCAACGAAGGAATAGACCTCCTCCCGAGACATTCCCATCAGACTCGGTATCTCGGTTCTTCAAGACACTTTGACAGGTTAAAACAAGACCAGCAACACCGCCCGAATGTGCCGACAAATCCCGATAGGAGCTGCACATATCTCTTTCTCAGGGCACAATCGGATAAGCAATCCGTACAACTAAAACCAGCCCTCGAGTTTCCCCGAGGT